>NW_027492269.1:460000-584498 GCF_021521415.1 Bidens hawaiensis | reverse complement strand
TGCCGGATTTTGGGCGTTGAGCCCTATGTTGACCGCCTGATGACCTTCTACACTTGGAGGTGCATCCAGGGGTGGTATACGTTAATAACCCGGGTTAAGGGTTTGAAGATTTGTGCCACCGAGCGCAGTCTTCGCGCGTGGAGGCGGGAGTTCTTCTACATCTCCGCTCGCGCCATCCCCCTTGCCATGAAGTTTAAGAATGGCAAGCTCTCCCCAGCCTTCACGCCTCCAACTACGAGGAGGCGGAATGGTTCTCGACGATATCTCGGGTCCAATCTCCGGTTTACCGGTTTGCGGAGTCCGGGATGGTGATGTTGGGGATGAGCCGGGTGTGGAAGGCGGCGGATGCGCAAAAAATCCCCATCGTCCTTGAATACGGTTCGAACTCTATTCCTTACGGTATGCTTTCTTTCTTTTAGTTGATTTTGAATTTCTTCTAACTTCTTTCCTGTATTTCAGAGGGGAACGACTTGCAGTCGCTCCTGAACCCGCGGGAGGCTGACGGTCCCGCACGGATGGGTACTCGCGCTCTAGATGAGAACGAGTTGCCCATCCTTGAACAAACTGCGAATCGGTTCGTGGAGGTCTATCCGCTAGGCCATGAGATCCTTAGCGCCCGTCGGCCAGGTAAGGCGCTATTCGACCCTCGACCCCTCAATGTTGAAACCTCTGCTGGAATTCCTTTAATCGTATGTTCTGATGAGGAATCTGCAGATGGTCCTCCGTTGGTGCGGAAGAAGAAGGCTGCCGACGGGAAGGGGAAAGAGAAGGTGGCCTCCACTGCCGATCCGGTGCCTCTGTCTGACTCGGAGACTGAGAGCGAAGAGGTGGCGGGGAATCCCGGTGGTGATAAGATCACCATTCCGGAGGCTGTGACCACTGTCACTGAAGAGCCCAGGATGACGACGGTGACCGGCGTGAAGAGGCCGGCTCCATCGGGTTCATCCCCGCCCGTCCGTACTTTCAAGCTCAAGAAAACCCGTAAGTACAACTTCCTTTAGCTTTTATCTTCATAGCTTAATATCCTTTTAACACTTATCTTCTTTACGCAGGCGTGGATGTTGACGCATTCCAGGGTGGAGCGCAGAGGAGTACCTCCCCGCCAATGACGGTAGGCCCGGTCAGCCTACCTGAGGCGACGACCCAGGTGCCTGCGCCTGCTTCCGCTGGTTCAGTTGCTCACTCCTTTGAGCCGACTGTTCCAGCTGAGATGACGTCACCGCCGGCTGTGAGTGCGATTTTTACAGCATCTTTCACCGAGCCGGCGGTAAGTATTGCTGCGGATCCCGCGGCGGCGACCGCGGCGCCTGCTACCATGCCCCCGCCACCGGCAACGACGGCCGGTCCATCAGGTACGCATGGGGCTTCTCGCCAATCTTTGCCACCTTCCCATCTGCCTGACCTCTTGGATGGATTTCCTTTGGGTTCAGGTGATGGGTTCGGCGGCTATCGGCCTGTTATTGACCCAACAGGTGCGTAGGGTTCTTTTGGCCCATTTTATATATATATATATATATATATATTTTTTTTATCATCTTTTCCTAACTGCTTTGTTTTTTGCAGTATCGGATTCCAATGAAGTGTATGTTCCAAGATGGAACATTCGCCGAGGAACAACCCTTCGTACCCCTGTGGAGTGCGTGGAATGGGCTCGTCACGCTGCTCCCAGTGGTGCGTTGGGGGAAGCCATGGCTAGCTACCAGGAGGGTAGGCTAAGCAATGAGCTTCGGGTTCTCCTGGCCCGTATGCAGCCGCGCGTCGAGCTGCTTTGTCGTGAAAACGACAAGTTAAAAGCAGCTCGCGTTAAGGAAGTAGCTCAGGCGCGGGCTGTCCGGGAGGAGAACCAAAAACTTGCCGCGGTGGCTGCGGAGAAGGAGAAGGCCTTCAAGGCCCTCGAGGTTGAAGTTCAGGCTCGACTCGAGGCCCGTTCCAAGGCTGCCCAAGCTGTTAATGAACAGCTTCGGCTGGCTAAGGAAACTGCGAGGAACGCAACCGAGAGGGCCACCAAGGCTGAAGCTGTTGCTGAGCCTCTACGCGTGGAGAATAAAGAACTTAAAGCCAAATTAGAGGCTCTCCAGCAGGCTCATGATGCCTTGGCGATGGAAGACGCCAAAAAGCTCCAAGAAATCTTGGACCAGAGGGGGGTGCTTGACCATGCTGAGCGTAAGCTAAAGGGTGTCGAAGAGGCTGCGGCTAAAGAAGTGTTGCTTGCCAACCTTAACAGGAGTGAAGCCGATCGCGCCCGTAACAATGCTCAAGCTGCCCTCCAGGAAGCTCTGGTTGCCAAGGAATGGCTTCTTCGAGAAGCGTTGTCTCAGGTAAGCTTTTCTTGTCTACGCTTTTCTTTGTAAATAGAAAAGGTTTTTGACACTTGTATATTTTCTTTTGTAGGTTGTGCATCGGGTCTTTTCAGAGACATCTTACGACGATGCTATGAGCGCAGCCCTCAACGCTTCTCACGAGGATGGGGAGCGGGCCGGCTTCCTGCTTGGTCTAGGGTTCGTTGAGAAAGGCGTTCCGCCTTCCAACTTCCCTTTGTATAATGTGGATACTGAAGCTATTTACGACCAAGCAGTGAACCAGTATGCTGCCTTCCCGCATCCGGTGGTGGAGAAGGTGAACGAAGTCGCTGCTGCTGATGATGGGCTAACTATCCTCAAAGCTTTCCTTGAACTGCCACGCTCTACTGATGGGGCTGGTCCAAGTGGAAGTGGCCCTGAAGCCTGATCCTGAAGATCCCTTCCCACTGCTAGGATAGATTTAGCTTGTATAGATTTATTTTCTTGTAGGCGGGTAGTTACCCGGGCATTCTTGTAATGAATCATTGTGAAATATAAATCTTTGTGCGGGTAAGACCGCTTCTTTTATTGGATTCCTTGCTTTATAAACGTTATATGACTTGCATACTTTAGTTTAAATTAGCAATTTTCCAAGTGTAGAATAAGTTAACCTTTGAACGTGGTAGATAATAGGTGTGAAGTTTTGCTTCCTCTTTCGTGATTGTGCGGATAGGACCGTCACTTGCACTTAGTAGGATGGCTAAACTTTACCTGCGTCTAACCTGCGTGTAGGTTTTCCTCATCTTTTCTTGAGGATAAGTTAACATTTGAACGTGGTAGATAATAGGTGTGAAGTTTTGCTTCCTCTTTCGTGATTGTGCGGGTAGGACCGTCACTTGCACTTAGTAGGATGGCTAAACTTTACCCATATCTGACCTGCGTGTAGGTTTTCCTCATCCTTTTCTTGAGGATAAGTTAACCTTTGAACGTGGTAGATAATAGGTGTGAAGTTTTGCTTCCTCTTTCGTGATTGTGCGGGTAGGACCGTCACTTGCACTTAGTAGGATGGCTAAACTTTACCCATATCTGACCTGCGTGTAGGTTTTCCTCATCCTTTTCTTGAGGATAAGTTAACCTTTGAACGTGGTAGATAATAGATGTGAAGTTTTGCTTCCTCTTTCGTGATTGTGCGGGTAGGACCGTCACTTGCACTTAGTAGGATGGCTAAACTTTACCCATATCTGACCTGCGTGTAGGTTTTCCTCATCCTTTTCTTGAGGATAAGTTAACCTTTGAACGTGGTAGATAATAGGTGTGAAATGAAGAAACACTAGGCGAACCCCGGGCAGATTACGGGTAACCTGGGGGTTAGATAGATGTTTCCCACGAGGGGTTAGACCCTGAGAAGATGGTTCTTCTGATAACCTGCAAAACAGACACCGTGAGCTTGTCACTGAGAAGGGGGGGGGGGGTTCCTCCTTGTGACCACCCTCCGGCGTGAGAATCAGACTAGATTGCTCTTTAAATATAAATGTATATTAAGAGATTGCTAGAGCAGATATCAGGTATAATATGATAATACAAGATAAGATAATAATCAGATGGTCATACCATTTGTGGTATTTATAGCCGAAGGTAGGTTTCCAAGGAGGTGTGGCCGGCTGCAACAGTGTTCCTGTTTAACCAACAGTAGCCTACGCACGTGCCCTGCTGGTAGTTGGTAGGTAGGCAGCGGCTGATAGTGACCAGGCCTGCTGTATACTATTCCTTTTCCACCAACTGCCGGCTACGCACGTGGTATGGCAGGAGTTGGTGAGTAGGCAGCGGCTAATAGTGATACAGTACAGGAGCATGCTGTTCGCCATACTGTTGTCAATAAGCTGTCGTATCTTTAGTCAGATCTTTTTCCCATACCTCGTCAGGTACAGTACAGAAGATCTTCCCGTATCGTACGGACTGGCTTATTTGGGCGGGAGTATTCCCCTCCCGCCCTTGTGCGGGATTGTTCCCGGCTTCGCTCATTCCTTCAGGTGACACTGAGTGATTGAGAGCTAAGTGCCTTGTGCGTGTAGCCTTGCTGCGCGGGTGGCCTTCCCTTATGGCTTGTATCCGAGGCTGCGGGGACAGGCGGAGTCCTTCACCATTGGGAGGCATTTCCTGCGGGAACAGCTTGCGTACTGCGCGTAAGGACGTCACGTCTCTAAGCATGGTTGGTCCTGCGGATCCAGTTGGTTTCTGCGCAGACGTCCTTGTTCAAGGTGAGTCTTGCGGGTCCAACTGGGCTCTGCTGGGACCTACCTCTTCATCTGGTCAACAGGAAAAAATTCAATCCACTTGTACAAATGTGTAAAAGAGAATGGACCTTGCACTACTAGAAAATGAGACATATTTCTACGACGGATTTCGTAGGAAATTTGTTTGAAAACTCACTTTCTAACAATTTTCTAACAAAAATGTTACGTTGGAAAAACACATGCTTGAAAATAATTCCAACTGTTTTCCAACAAGTTTTCTAACAAATTGCTACAAAAATATGTTGTTGCAAACTTCCTACAAAAATGTTTGTTACAACATTCCAACGAAAATCCAACAAACAAAACTAATTTTAACAAAAAAATCTGATATATATAATTTTTTGTTGGATTTTATTGGAAAATTAGCAACAACTATCCAACGAAAAATCATGCTGTCACTATGTTGTTGCAATATTGTAGCAAAATCATAGCTAGTTTTTTTTTTTTTTTTTTTTTTTTTGTTAAAAAGTCGTTTGAAATTTGTTGGAATTACTTGTCATAGGAAATTTGTAGGAACTTTTTGTAGGAAAATATTTGTTTTGTAGTAGTGGTGGATATTCCTCTGTGGATCTTTGTAATGCCAATAAGATTCTAGTACAGAAACTTTAATCGAGCTAAGAGAAACTAGACTCACAAACTATGTTAGCGAAGGGACTTTTGTGACATTCGTCAATTTCGGGTCACTTTTGTTATGTAAACCCGACCCGTTTGTAACCCGAACATTTCAAATATATAAAATATTGGATCTTGTCATTTAAAATATATAAAATATTGTTTTTTTTATATTATGCATTGTTTGACCATTTAAACATACCCATTTTTATGCAAACCATAAAAGAATCTTTATACCCAACCCTTCACTCCTTCCCTATATATACACACCCATCTTCTTCATTTTACTCTTGCTACATCTCCAAAAAAACTCTCTCAAACTCCATAGATTCAAGGTTGTTATTTCTTATGTATTTTTGAAGTTTTGACTTCTCAAGTCAAACTAACTATAGTCTTTCATTCTAACTTGTTCATCTAACATTACTAACTCTTGAATATGGTGGTACAACATATATATAATACACACCCCTTGTTTCCTTTATTTGTTACTTCACCGACTTTGGTTGGTTAAGTTTCGAATGTCATAAGGCAAGGCTTCATGGAGGACTTCGTGTTCTTGATATATATTTACACACACATAACTTATTATACATATCACTTATGACTAACTTCTAACCCTTTAGTTTGTTCATCTTATTTACAAGTTCCATGGTGTGGGTTTGTATAAGACTAACCTCGGTTTAACCGAAACTAGTCCAAACCGGAAACCGAACTTTTGTTTACTAGTTTTGTTAAAATAGTTGTTTAAACATGTTTATTGCTAGATTTGAGTTTCAAAAATCATTTTTACAAGTTCTTTGATATTAAGCATATGGAATCCATCTATGAACTCGTTGGGAGACGGAAACCGAACTAAACCGAAACTTTTGCCTAAAAGACTTGTAGTTAACTTTTTTTGTTGTAAAATTTAAGTTTTCTTCATCTATAAACCAATATACAAGTTCTATGATATTTGGGCATGTAGAAACCATCTATGAACTATTTGTGAGATGGAGACCGAACTATACCGACTTTTACTCGCTTAAGACACACAAGTGTGATTTTAGTTATCAAGACTTGTATATTTCTTTAAAAAAATAGTTTACAAATTGATTTTATTATTTTTCTTAAGTACTTGGAATAGTTGGATCCAACTTGATCTCATAACATAGTTTGGACCGACAAAACCGAACACTCGCTTAACGTGCGTTGTTAGTTCTAAACAATAGATCTACGTACTTGGTTAAGTGTTAGTATGTTTTAATGAGTTATCTCATAACAATTAATATTTTGGAAAGTTGACTTTGGGTTCGACCATTTGTCAAGACCCGAACCGACAACCCGAACACTCGTTAAAAACCCGTTTTAGTATCTTTAGCCTAATGAAACTTGCATTTTAGCATTTTCCCCACCTTATTACTTAACATTGGTTAAGTAAATATTAAGGTTAGATACTTTAACCCGGTTTTGAGCAAACTTACATTTTTTAAAAGGGTTATTATTATAAATTCTTAAATAGTTACATTTTAAACCTTGAACTTTAATTGATTAGTTTTTGCAACAATTATTTTATTTAAAGATCTTCAAGACAACCTTTCTAAATCCAAGACTTTCTTTTATTTAGGCTTCATACGTTAAACTCGTCGTTCCGGCAAATCTCCAAATAATCAATCTTTCAAGTTTATTACTTGAACGTGAGTAACTTCATACCCCGTTTTCTATCTTTTATTTTGGGGGTGACATTTCAACTTATCTAAACTAAATGTTTTATACTTGGGTCTTAAACCACAAACGTTGTTGTATACCTTACTTGAATAATTGCTCGATTTGGTGTTCTATGCTTATTTGACTATGTGTTTATCGCTTTTGGATGGTGGAACTATAAATCCTAGACCATTTGGCAACCCCTCATGGCAAGGTGTCGTTAACGTAATGCAATTAACGATAACTATAAAATCCTAAACTATTTGGCAACCCCTTATAGTTGGGTGTCGCTAACTTGTTAGCGATAACTATTTATCCAAGTTTATAGCTATTATTTATGGTTTTGTATACTAGTTTTGTGGCTTTTCATACTATATATCTATTGTTCAAACTTATGAATTGCTCACCAACCTTTGTGTTGATAAACTTTATTTTATGAAATGTTACAGGTTTGCATCTAGGTTGATTATGGAGTTCGGTGAAGAAAACATCACAAATACCGTTAGGATATTAGCAAAAATGAACAATATTTGATTTGCTATATTTTGTTATATTTTGTTGTATTTGAGTTATGAATATTTGGTTATGTGACATTTTCGATGTTGTGAAATGAAATGAGTTTGTTAAATATTGTCGCTTTAAATAGTGTCATGCGCTTATGAGCAATCGTTGCACCCCGGCATGTTCCGCCGCCTTTGGTCGGGGTGTGAATTAATCCATTAGTTGGAAGTGGAACCTAAGAACTAAGAAGATAGGATAATGTGAAATTTTGTACTAATCCATTAGCTCACCCCACCCAAATCCTTCACTTATTGGACACATTTTACTTGCAGATTTACTCATATAAAATGGTAATTTCAGACTCCTAGATACAAAGTGAACTTAAAGGATCAATATTAATAAGTCGTTCGTAGTTGGTTATTTTATCTCCTTACAACAATAACTTTTGCAATTGCATTGTAATTAAAATTATTAATGTCTAGGGTAATAAATTAGGTTAATATTATAAATAGTTATGGTTAAGCATTGAATATAAATCAGGTCGGAGGGTCCTCTCCTGGGCCTTGAACTTAATATTAAGAAAACCGAAGTATTTTGGCCGTCGTGCAATGAGGTTAAGGTGCAGGAGGGGGTGTTTCCCTGTGAGATTGGAAGACCGGTGCTAGGTGTGAAACTCCTCGGGGGAGCCGTTAGCCGGGATGTTGGGTTCATCAGTGAACTTGCTATGAAAAGGGCTTCGCGAGCTGTGGAGTTGATGAGCTATCTCCCGCATTTGCGGGACCCTCAATGCGAGCTCCTTTTGCTCCGCTCATGTATGGGAGTTGGAAAGTTGTTGTTTGGTCTCAGAACATGCCAACCTGTGTATGTAGAGGAAGCAGTTTCTGTGTTTGACAATGGCCTTCGGGGGGCGATTGAGGACATCGTGGTTTGTGGTGGTCCCTTCTTTGGAGATTTTCAATGGAGGTTGGCATCACTTCCGACTCGTTTTGGAGGTTTGGGTTTATGTTCAGCTTCAGACGTTTCTACTTATGCGTTTGTGGCCTCGAGGGCGCAATCTTGGGAATTACAAGACCACATTCTTCGAGGTTGTGGTATTGATGGGTTTGACTCCGATTATGGGAGTGCGATAGATCGGTTGCACATTTCACTTCCCGATTTTGACATTAGCGGTTTCTCTAATAAAGACACCGCCCCCCTAAAGCCCAACATGCTTTGGCGAGTGCCCTTTATAGTGGAATCATCAAGAGTTTGGAAATGAAGTTTGATTTATCCCCTCGTCAGAAAGCAGTGTTTGAGTGTCTACGGGCTCCTCGGGCTCAAGATTTCTTAAGTGTTCTCCCTATTGAAGGATTGGGCCAACATATGTCGGCTTTGGAGTACCGGGCCATCCTGAAGTATCGGTTAATGATCTCTTTGTTTCCGGTAGATGAGCCGTGCCCGGTCTGCCGTAAGGTTTGTTTGGATTGTTTTGGCGAGCATGCGGTTCACTGCAAAGAGTTGCCTGGGTTTAAGTACATGCATGATTTGGTGAGGGATGTTCTATGCGATGTTCTTAAACGAGCCGGAATTTCGGCTAAAAAGGAAGCCCCCGTAAACTTTCTTACGGATCCTCAAGAAGGAAGATCTACATTACGACCGGCCGATATACTTGTTTTTGGGTGGGTAGGGGGAAAACACGCTTGTGTCGACCTCACAGGAGTGTCCCCTCTTGTTGGGATTAGGGACACTGGATTTGTAGCAGGCCAGGAAGCATTGAAGGCGGCATCGGGCAAGGTTGCTAAACACGAGAGAGCTTGTTTGGAGAATCAACACGTGTTTATCCCCTTCGCCTTTGACACTTTTGGTTTCTTAGCTCCGGATGCCGTAGACCTTTTGAATAGGGTTCAGAAAGTTATGTATAGTAACGTATCAGCCCATAAGAATCAAAACTTTGTTTTTAGTCGGATTGGGTTTGCTATCCAAAAGGGTTGCAGCGCAGCTTGTTGCCCGCTTACCTGCCACTTCATTGTAAATCGTTTGGATGTTTCTATGAAATATAAAAGGAGTAGTTAATAGCAATCAAGTTAGGGTTTATCAATAAAAAAGACGATTTATATGTAACAGGGGTTTTTTAAAGTTTTTTTATATAATATACTGAGAGTTATTCAATAATCGTTTTGTGCGTGTTTTCGTTTTGAATGTAAACTCTTTGAATTAACCACAAGCTCACTTACTCAAATCCTCTTGTAAGTGTTTTGTTTATCTTTTTTATTACTATTTTATATAATTGAACATATTTTATTTGCCTTCATATTTATGGTCATGTAATATCTTGAAGTGGAATGAATATGAAATCACTAATGCATTTTTATTTTCTTTCCAATTTTTAGTGTTTTTACCATTCGTTGGGAACTTGGGATTGGACCACACACAAGATTTTTTTTATTCGAAGATATGGTTAAGTAAAATACCTGAATTAATCCATTAGTTCACACCCACCCAATTACTCTAGTTTACAAACAAGGTGTAAGTATTTCACATAATGTTCAATGTCAGAACAACAAATCAATTAAAAAAACTATTTACTAAGAAACTAGATACGACAAAACACCGATACAAAACCACTCATAAAAATCCTTAAAAATCAGCCCATAATTAAAAGAAGAACTACATAAAAACAAAACAAACGAATCAAAATAAAAAAAAGAGGACCCATCGTACCTGAAACAAAACCCTCCTATCATGAACCAACCTAAGAACCTGCTGCACTATACTACATATACAAAGAGACCTAACCGACTTCCAGAACTTTCTTGCTTCCGTTTGATATGCGAGGAGATGAGTAATTTGGGTCTCTTGAGTAATTTGGGCTTATGGATGTCCAACATCTTCTGTCTTCTTGAATCCCGGATCTCAGAGTACCCACAACACGCCACGTTCTCCAAGGTTTGGATGATGTGGTATAAGGCAAACTAGGTTCTTATGGACTTCACCCATTGTGAAGCAAAGTTTGTGAGTTAAAGTTTGCATACGCGAACTTAATTCAAATCTCAAGGGTGGGTCCCAAAGTCAATTTCTCTTACATACTCATATACATATTATATATACATATATAATTTTAATACTTTTAATAAAGTTTGTGGATGTTTGTTGTTGTGAAAGAAATTTAGGGTTTTTGAGAAAAATTTGAAATCTCATTGTGAAGCTGATGTGGCGGTTTGTAAAGATTTGTTATTGTGGATGCTCTCAGTTGCTGGCCAAGCACCTCCTACATCTAGGCTACTATTGTTGAAGATCTCATGGTTAACGGTCGTCTCCATTTCAAGATTGCCTTGATTGAGTTTATGGTTCCACTCCTTTGATGTCTATTTAAAGGAGCTTTGAAGGGCTACAAACAAGATAAAACATAGCAATGTAGAGTTTAATTTTCTTCGTTGATCTAGGGTTCATCCATATATTTTTCATCTTCTTGTTTTTGAATATTTTTATGCAAACCATTTGATTCTAAATCTTTTGTTCAATAATAATCACATGGTTCGGTTTCTGACACCATATCCTCTGGTCAACAGGAAAAAATTCAATCCACTTGTACAAATGTGTAAAAGAGAATGGACTGTGCACTACTAAAAAATGAGACATATTTCTACGACGGATTTCGTAGGAAATTTGTTTGAAAACTCACTTTCTAACAATTTTCCAAAAAAAATGTTACGTTGGAAAAACACATGCTTGAAAATAATTCCAACCGTTTTCCAACAAGTTTTCTAACAAATTGCTACAAAATATGTTGTTGCAAACTTCCTACAAAAATGTTTGTTACAACATTCCAACGAAAATCCAACAAACAAAACTAATTTTAACAAAAAAATCTGATATATAATTTTTTGTTGGATTTTATTGGAAAATTAGCAACAACTATCCAACGAAAAATCATGCTGTCACTATGTTGTTGCAATATTGTAGCAAAATCATAGCTAGTTTTTTTTTTTTTTTTTTTGTTAAAAAATCGTTTGAAATTTGTTGGAATTACTTGTCATAGGAAATTTGTAGGAACTTTTTGTAGGAAAATATTTGTTTTGTAGTAGTGGTGGATATTCCTCTATGGATCTTTGTAATGCCAATAAGATTCTAGTACAGAAACTTTAATCGAGCTAAGAGAAACTAGACTCACAAACTATGTTAGCGAAGGGACTTCCACTATCGATGGTGTGGCAGGAGAAACATCAACTTTTACCCCCACCTCACCTTTTCTCTTCTCTCCTTTAGAATCAGTTTCGATATTTTAATTATATCCTCATTCTTCGTTTTGATAGGAAGCGAGTAGACCTTATTGCATTCATATTCCAACTCCTTGATTACAGTATCATTAGGGACAATTTAAAAAAAAAACCGACTTATACCAACATGTCACAAACATGAAATTTATTTATATTATTACATGGAATAAAGTATTCCATATATATTACACAATACTATGATGTTACAATCTTTCGTGCCATTTATTTAATTTATTTATATTACATGGCATAAGATAAACTGTTCCAAATATATTTCACTGAAAATCTTGAATTTTACTGGCAGTTTGCGTTTCGACCCGGTCCACCGAAGTAAAAGTGTGCGGCCCAGTAGGTATCATTACTGATGCTCGTCAAGATTTCATAGCAACCCTTTGTTTGGATGGTATTGAGATTCGGAGTCCTTAAGTGTTGGTTCCGTCCACTGTGTGAATATTTCTTATGTAACTAGCTTTACGAAACCCTTGTTGTGGGAACCGACCACTGCCCATTTGTGTAGTCGTATGTTGCCCGTTTAAGCCTAAGTTCACCACTTCTCCACCCCACTCGAGCAATGACGCGCTCTTACTTAATTTTGAATACAGTGAGGATGGCCAATATCCTACTAGTTCGCCGTTAAGTTGCATCCACCAGTCCCCACCCTTACCGTCCTATAGGAAATATATAAAAGGCTGAATTTTTAAAATGCAAGAAAATATCGTTGGTGGATTGATCGAGTCACGCCAAAGACCCGTCTATCGTGTCATCTATAGTCAACATCTAGTGTCAAGGCCGGCTGGGGCATAGGGCAAGCCGGGCAACCACCCGGGACACTTAATATTCAAGGCACATTAATATATATATATATATTTAAAAAAAATGTTATAAAATATGTATAAATTAATCTCCTTTCATATATCGGACCCAATATTTTTTTTACCCATAATCCATTTGAGATATTGGGGCCAGACTAAATTTAAAATAAAAATAATAATAATAATAATATATGCTGCGAAGACGTGATCAGTTATAGATGTAAACTCGTCTAATTTCATATTGTCGTATAGGATGTAACTTAAAACTATTTGAGTTGGTTAAAAATAGAAATATGGAGAAATACCTTCCAGATAAGTATGGTGATTGCAACTTGAGAACCATCAATCTGTGAAGTGGGAGATAGGCTGCCTCCTATTGCAATCTTATTATTGGTTTGAACAAACCCGGAGCATGCAAGATTGTAACACCCTGTTGTCTGATAATTGTCACTCTGTAAAAAATATAACAAAATCATAAAATATTGCTCAATATACTTGTTTATGTATTACTTATTTGAATATTGTATAAATCCCTGGATAAGTCTTATAGTTGAATTAACACAAATATGTAAAACTTGGTGCAATACCATCTTGATGGACCCGAATGACTAACATGAAAAGTATATAGGTGGTGTTGAAGGTCTCAGGTAGTTGTTTGGAGGAGATCGATATAAAATTCAGGGACCAAGTTAGATCCAAGTCAAGCTTAAAGAGGTGCGAACGTTACAAGGTGTGAAAGATTGATCTTGGAGGAACAATGAAAGTTGGTACCGAGAGATAGTGTAAAACTTGGTGCAACAACAATTTGAAGGACCCGAATGACTAATGCGTAAATTATAAGGTGGTACTGAAGATCTCAATAGGTGGTTTGAAGAAGATTTAAAATTGATGGACCAAGTACCAAAGTTATCTTTTTATTTATTTTTACATAAACTATAAATCTACTTTGATTATGTTCCCTTGTTTGAGTAAAGATAGGATTTGCTATATAAACCAATCAATAATTTTCGTTTTAGTTGTATTTTGTTATGGTTTGTTATCAATAGAAAGTGTCGCAGAAGGTTTAGGTAAATCGTCTTCGGTTTCCTGATTCACTTGATCGAATAAGTTCAACAAAGTATATATTATAAACAAATTTATATAAACTTACTGACGCAGGAGCATCCGGTCCATTAAGTCGGCCCGGCCCAGCCCCGCCCAAACGTTTATTTTTATTTATAAATAAGGTTGTTAGGTCTTTAGTTTCATTAGTTTTTTGATTAAGTTTGATATAATAAGAACATTGTTCTTTGAACCTTTGGTTCGTTTATTCATCTTTGTTAATCATGAGTGTCATGAGCCATTTGAATGCTTCCGTTTCCGCATCATTTGGTATCAGAGCTTTTGGTTCTCAAATGGCTCAATGTGGAGGTAAATACTTGTCTGTTCGTCGATTCGCCGACAGAGGCAACGACACGAGTGTTTTCTATTTGCATGCTCGTGAAGAAGATCGACGTCCTGCTCTCAGATTCGCCGATCGAGACAGCTGTGGAGTCTATTCTGACCCACGGGATCATAAGATAATCAAACGGCTCCGGAAGCGAGTCCGAGATCTGGAAATACAACAACAGATCATGAGCTCCAACAAAGGATCCGAGATCTTGAATCATCATCAACATGGAAGGAAACGGAACCGGAAACACCCGTCGTGGACGAGTTAACCGATCCTCCCAGTGGTGATACTATCTATAAATCTCTTTGCCCGTGTATGACGATTACCGGGACGAGGATTGGTATTCTTGGATGTATGGTGAATCTTTGGATCGGAAGATGACGGAATACACGAAAACATATGCCCTTTTTTGATGAAATACTAAGGGGTGCATCGGTCAATAATGGTGTTGTAATTAATATTGCAGACGATGTGGTTGCTACGTGTGGTTCTCGGGTGGCTGCAGGTGGCATAGGATCGGTTGTGGTTGATGGTCAAAACCCGAGGAACAAGGAAGGTCAGTCGGGTATTTTGATAAGTCAAAACAATTTGAATTTTAAATATAGTGTTATTCACATTGAAGATAGGGATGAAGGTGATCAAACTTTTGTGTATGATGATGGTGGTGGAGGTCCTATTAATTTAGAAACTGACGAATTTAACGGGTCAATTGAACTTAATAGTTTGAATAATGACAAGGAAGGTGAAAAAATCTCAAAAATAAACCATGTTAGTGGGGAGGTTGTAGGTCTCATTAATTGTGGAATTAAATTCAATACTCTAGGCATGCATAGTGATATAACTTCAAGGCATTTGAACGGTTTCAATGCATTAAAAGAAGATGGAACATATTATCTGTCGCGGGTCATGGTGCCGTTGAATAATGAGCGAGTTGATGTTTCTTTTGACCAAGGCAGCTTCGGTCCAAAAACAAAACTCGAGGACGAGTTTTTCGAAGATGGAGAGTATAATGCAGGAGCATCCGGTCCATTAAGTCGGCCCGGCCCAGCCCCGCCCAAACGTTTATTTTTATTTATAAATAAAGTTGTTAGGTCTTTAGTTTCATTAGTTTTTTGATTAAGTTTGATATAATAAGAACATTGTTCTTTGAATCTTTGGTTCGTTTATTCGTCTTTGTTAATCATGAGTGTCATGAGCCATTTGAATGCTTCCGTTTCCGCATCACTTACAGTCCAGTAGATGAATAGTCTGGTGTTGGTATCTCCATACATCCATGGATACACCTATTTGAAAGATGATATAACAACTTTTAAGTTTATTGTTCTTTGTTATGCTTGAAAGATATGAAAAGTTGATAATTATATTGTTTGTTTATTGATACAAGAATTAAAATGTAGAAGGTATTTATAATTTACCTGCCAACCAGCTTCAATAGTGTCAGTAGAACCTCCTACTATCCAGACTTGAGCCAAACTAAATTCATTAGCATTTTCTAGAACCTTTGGGTTCCAAAGATTCAATGTTGCTTGTGTTCCATAGAATTCCCCATTACTATATGCAATTGCATACTAAAAAAAACTTAAATTAACATAATGTTACCAAGGTCCTGATAATCAAGAAAACATGTTAACAAGTACGCGTTAAAAGAAGCTTACCTCATGACGACCACGATCATCAAGTTCGGCATCAATCAAGCCTTGTCGAGCAATATTAGAGAACCCCTTTTTCTTGCCGTAGTTCTTTACAGAACCCGCTCTGAGTACATCCTCTTTCTTTGTTCTTCTAATCGGGATGGTCCCTTTCGGGCATTTTCCATTTGAATGCCACAATTGAGTAATTGATGATGATGAACTTTTATCTTTTGAAGTGTTCATAGGTGATTAGGTGACACTTTGGTGTCAACAATGTTTATGGGGTTTGGATAATAACTTGGTCTCATCTATATGTATAATACCCATCATTCAAAAACTATTAGTCTTTAAATATAGACATGTGAATATATAGAAAAATAGCAAACCTTAATTGTATGATTTTTGAGTAATGGATTATCAAAAGCCGGCTGATTAGAGATGTGAACACAATCGATTATATCACCCTCGGGGCTCTGTTCACAGTGAAATGTATACACAAAGCAATTATATATATATATATATATATATATATTAAAAACCAAAGTAAGTGTATATAACTAAAAACTTCAATGCTTATTGTATTACTATAAATAATATTTAGCAATTTGTTATTTTTCAATTTTCAGTTTACCCTTTATATTATAAACAATATAATCTTATAGTAATTTTGATTTTCTATATATAATCACTTGCATTCGTTAATTAAAAAAACACTAAATACACAATTGTGATTAATTTTTTTCTCAACGCTTTGAAAAAATTAAATTAAAGAGGAGTCGTATTCAAAATTATGTAGTTTTACCATGACGAACCGAGCTGATACCGACTAAACTACATAAGTATTGACGTCGGTTTTACAATAATATCAGGCATGCATTGTTTTTGTTGTTTTGGTAATCGTTTGATGTAAAACATGTGTCAATATCTTTTAAAATATATAAGTCAATATTATCAAGACAAGTATCGGTATTTGTGTTATTGGTTTTCAACATATGTAAAATTATGCCGCAACACGCAGGGACACTTATTAGTTAGCTGACAAAAGTACAAGAAAATGGTAAAATTTATTAAAGGAAAGAAGGATAACACACCGCGATGGATTTAACCGACGGTTTATTTAAACCATTTAAAAGCTTTTGAACCTCAAGGTTCTCATGGAGACTCGGGGAGTTATTACTTTCCGTGTAACATAATCGTGCAACCATGAACACATACAACATCACTACTAAACGAAAAGACAAGTTTACATCCGCCATTTAGAAAGAAAGTGAGGATGGAAGTGATGTGAACATTCCAAATTTACCATGTTTAAATAGGCTTAGTCGTGCATGGTGTATTTAATTTTCACTTAATGCTTTTTGTTAATGTTAATATTTTATCTAAAGAAGTAAATAAGGTTAATTGGTTTTAAATAAATCTAGTTATGAACTATTAACAAATAACAGATCTAATTAACGTGTTGATGGCTGACAGTCCCAACTTAAGTCATATGCTATTTCCCCAATGGTCCAGAACTGACAGAAACTTAACTCCATTAATCTGATGATGGAGTGACATGCCTTATTGTAAAAAATCTTTTTTGGTGTAGCATACATACGTGAAAATACTATATTAATAAATAGAAGAAATGAATAAACATTCCCCTATAGTCACGTCCCCCACTCATCCATCCAACTTTGATTCATCCATTAATGAATAAACATTCCCCTACGTAAAACATCTCTCGTACTTTCGTGAATACTCTTGTATTTTTTTAAAATATTCCCTTTTATCATTGATCAGGTCTTCAAACATTTTCATGATAAGTCGATAATCAAATACTCCAGATATATCTATTCACCCAAATAGTAACTGTGCAGGTAGTAGTTATCATTAGCACAAAGCGAGGCGACCCGTATAATAATAGAGATGTAATCCTCCAACACGAGCGACGCCTCCAAAACGTTTATGTTGTTGTTATATCCAGGAGTGCTAAAGAAAGCCGACCTAACCCAAATGTCGTATGAAGCAATCGCCTGAAGACTGGCCGTTCGTACTTTTTGGTCACCACTTGTGCATTGACCTCGCCATACGGTTGAACAATTAATCCAATCCCGATGCATGCAATCTACACTCCCGATCATGTGGGGTAAACCATGTACAGACTCATAAATCCATTGTAGGTCGTTCCAATTTAGCCTTCTCAAATAATGTGGAGCATATAGCTTTATTATTCCTATATTAAATTGTAAATTAAAATCACTTTTAGAAAATAACAAGTGATATAATTAAAAAATCATATAAAATATACCATGGTAGAAGTACTCCAACGTGTTCTCGTGTTTTTTGATCATCTTTAATTACTCGTCTTTGACGTCGGTTGTATATCCGCATGCGAGTACACATACGTTTGAAGTACACTTTTAGATAACCGTAAATCCTAGCATCTCTCGCGCGTTCGGTTTTTGCTAAAAGTATTCACACTCGCACTCCAAATCTTTAAAAATGAGCAAAAAAAAACGTTTAAACATCTGAAAGCGAGCCTAAAAGTCTTCGGGTTCTTGTATATTGGTAGGCCATCGAAGTAATCTGCCATCAAACGAACGTTCGCCTCCAAACGAATTTGTTCAATATATTCGCTTTTCAAGGTCGTGCATGGAGGATAACTAAGAGATTTCATACACTTTGCCGCCAGCGCAATCACACTTGTAACCACATCTTCCTCCGTTGTCATAAGCATTCCCAAAAAACCGGTTGTATATAAAGAAGACGGAAAATTCATTGAGAATTTTGTGTATTTTTTTTATAATTTGAGTAAAGAGTTATATTAAAGTGTGAGTTCTAATTGAGGTTAAATGAATTATATAGAATAAAATTTTAATATTTTATTTTTTAATTTGGACCATTCACCAACGGTTATGTTTGACCATTCGACTCACACACCACCATTGTGTAATGTGTATACAACGAGGTCTGGTTAAATGAGGAAGAAAACAAGGTGAGCGGTGTTCATCTCGTTTTGGAGTCCAAAACGAGCCACTACACGCGGTCTAATTCATGATGAACACACTTTAGATGTTTGACATTTAACAATAATTCGTACTAGGAATTTCTTAATTATTTTTATAGCACAAGACTTTCACTAAGGTTTATAGGGCCATAAAAGTTATTCAAGTTTACACTCTTGCATGACCGTTGAATTGTTTATAACTCATTAGTCGTTGCTTTAGGGGAAGCCCACGAACTAGACATTTAAAGATGGTATCCCTTACTCAATAAGAATGATTTCATACTCTACCGATAGTACTCCTTTCGGTTATGATGATTTGACTTTTTTAGGTGTTATTAATTAACAATTGCACGCAGTTTTCAATTCCAGTACTTCTCTACACACATAAATTGAAGATTCAAAGGCCGATTATTGATTGATAGATTTGAGTAGTTTCGGATCTGTTAATTCTCGTGGCTGATTGAATTATTGTTATCATAAACTTGGCTGCAAAAAATTATCTTTTTTGGTGGTTAATACGTGTTGCACGCCAGGTGTTCGACGAAATTACGACTTACGTTCGGATAAGTTAAAGGTTGATTACTTGCATTTGGGTGCTTAAGGGGGGTATTTTGAGTTGGAGTTCTACCCAATTTGCTTTATTTTGGAGTTATACATTCCTCCTCTTATGCCTTAGCAGTTGTTGTGGGGTGCTAGATGGGGGGTGAGCAACCCGTAGTTGCTCCCCTCCTTCGAGTGTGAGGGGTTTGGTCTTTGATTCTTGCTCTAACTCATCTCGAGTCGGGGTCTTTAGGGGTCCGTTGTCTTTTGTGATTTGTTTATTTTCTGTTCTCGTGTGTACATGGCTACCATAAAAAGAATTCGGAACGTAAATACGGGAGGGCTTGGTCCTAGCTCCACTAACGGTTTAAGGCCATGCCCCTTTAAGCATTTCCACGAGTGTAAGGATGGTAGACCTGGGTCCTCGGGGGTTTTTCCGCCTACTTGAGCACATGCAAAGTACCAATTTCAAAACGGATACTCGGAAGAACCTTTTAAAAGATGTTATCTCCAAGGATTTGGCCTTTTTTATAGATGTTGGGGAAGCCCTTCGGACGGGGGATAAATGGTTATGTGGGAGGTGCATGACGTTGCATGCCCTTAGCAGGGGGTGCAAGCATGCTGATGGTGTCTATTCTTTTCTGTGGATTTTGGAGATGCTGGAGAATTCATCGTTGGGATCCAGAAACCTAATCGTGTGTCTGTGGATAGGGACCCAGGTCCATCTGTAGGAGTGGTTGGGGATGTATCCCTTTTGGAACGGGTTTTCTCCCTTCCCATTCAAACGGTTAAGAGCATCCCCCAAGTTGTTTTTTGGCGTTTGCTCAGACTTTAGCATGCGCTTTACGCAAGGTAGTGGATTCACCAGGCTCGATTGAGAATTGGGTCAAATTACTATTGTTGTCGCGCTGTACTTTAAGGGTGGTGAAACCTTCCACTAGGCAGGAACGCAGGTCAGGGAATCGAAATTCTTTGCAATGTAGTAGCATTCAGCAAGCACTTGCGGTGTGGAAAGATGGATCTGGTTTTGCTGACTTGGTTCTTTCTCTCTTTGATAACGTGGGGGAAACACTTTTTATAAAAGAGAGGTGGGAGGGGAGGAAGGTTCTGAAAACAGCCTCAATATTAAACAATGTCTCAGGAAAGTCAGGGATGGTCATTTCACAGCTGCAGTCAAGGTATTATGCTCAAGTGGGGTTGCCCCTCTCGGAGATTCAACCATGAAAGCCCTCATTGATAAACACCCAGTGGTGCTGCCTCCGTCCTTGCCTTCTAGCTCTGTCGCCCTGCCTACTCTCTCTGTGGATGGGGACTGTGTGCTTAGATGTATCCGATCATTTCCTAAAGGGACCTCGTGCAGGAGAGACGGGATGCGGGCGCAACACTTGTTGGACGCTCTTAGTGGTGAGAGATCAGTGACTTCCACGGGTCTGCTCTCAGCCATCACTGAAGTCGTCAACTTATGGCTAGGGGGTATGTGCCCCAAGGTGCTCCCTGAGTTTATTGCTTCGGCCCCCCTTACCCCTTTATTAAAGCCGGATAATGGAATTCGGCCCATTGCTGTGGGGGCTATCTGGCGTAGGTTGGTTTCTAAAGTGGCTATGAAGATGGTTGGGAAGGAAATGACTTAGTATTTAGGGGACTTTCAGTTTGGGGTAGGGACCCCTAATGGGGCAGAGGCGGTGCTTCACAGCGCGAACCGGTTTCTTAACTCCTTTCACGCGGACGGTTCTTTAGCTATGCTTACCGTGGACTTCTCCAACGCCTTCAATATGGTCGACCGCACAACCCTTCTCCGAGAGGTTCATCATCATTGCCCGTCTATCTATCTATGGGTTCAGTTCCTTTATGCCCAGCCGGCTAGGTTGTACGTTGGTGATGACTGTATAGGGGCTACTACTGGGGTTCAGCAGGGAGACCCCCTTGGACCCCTCCTCTTTGCCTTAGCATTACACCCTCTTGTTCTCCGGGTACAAAATGACTGTAATCTCCCATTTCATGCTTGGTACTTGGATGATGGGACTATTATTGGTGGTGCCAATGAAGTCGCTAGAGCTCTAGACATTATCAGCTCGGAAGGGCCATCATTGGGGGTTCAACTTAATATTATGAAAACCGAGGTTTTTTGGCCAGCGTGTAATGGAGTGAAAGTTAAAGATGGGTTTTTCCCTAGTGGGATTGGTAGACCAGAGAGAGGGGTAAAGCTCCTTGGAGGGGATGTTAGTCGAGATCCCTACTTTATTAAGGAGCTGGCGAGGCGGAGAGCATCTAGTGCGGTTGATCTTATGAAACCCTTACCTTGCCTTATGGATCCCCAGATCGAACTCCTCCTGCTTAGGTCTTGCATGGGGGTTGCTAAGTTTCTTTTTGGGTTACGAACATACCACCCCCATATGATGGATGATGTGGCATCCTGTTTTGATAAGGGGCTTCGAAAAGCCATCGAAGACATAGTTGTATGTGGAGGCCCGTTCTTTGGTGATCTTCAGTGGCGACTTGCATCTTTACCGATACGCTTGGGGGGTTTAGGCCTTCTTTCGGTTCATGATGTTGGGGTTTACGCTTTTGTAGCGTCGAGGGCTTAGTCTTGGAAGCTACATAATTACATCTTAAGGAATAGCGGAGTTGTCGACATGGACTCAGACTACGTGCAGGCCCTGGAACGCCTAAATGGCGCTCTCCCAGACTTTGACATTGGCGGTTTCTATAATAAGGACACCGCCCCACCAAAGCCTCAAAAAACTTTGGCGAATGCCCTTTTTGGCAAAATCGCTCAGAGCCTGGGAGAAGTTTTTGGATTGTCCCCCGACAGAAGGCGGTTATTGAATGCTTACAAGGTCCTCATGCCCAAGATTTTCTGACCGTTATCCCGATTGATGGCTTAGGCCAAAGCATGTCTGCGGTCGAGTATAGGGCCATTCTTAAGTACCGTTTGATGGTCCCAATGTACCCAGAAGACGAAACATGTCCAATCTGCCGTAAGGCTTGCCTGGATAAATTCGGAGAGCATGCGGTTCATTGCAAGGAGATGCCTGGGTTCAAATACCGACATGATTGGGTGCGGGACGTTCTTTGGGACATCTTAAGGCGAGCTGGGATATCAGCTAAAAAGGAAGCCCCCGTAAACTTCCTTACAGACCCCACGGAAGGGAGATCCACTCTACGACCGGCAGATTTGCTCGTCTTTGGTTGGGCCGGGGGAAAACACGCTTGTGTTGACCTCACATGGGTATCTCCTTTAGCTGGTTTGAGGGATAATGGGTTTGTAGCTGGGCAAGCAATGAAAAGGGCTGAAACGAAGAAGGTGGAGAAACATGCTAAAGCCTGCGAAGAGAACCAACATGTTTTTGTCCCTCTGGCTTTTGATACCTTTGGCTCCTTGGCACCGGAAGCTATCCGTTTCCTAACCAGGGTCCAACGGGTTGTGCATAGCAATGTGTCGAGTCCAAAGGGGCAGTGGTATGTCTTTAGCAGGTTAGGGTTTGTAATTCAGAAAGGGGTGGCGGCGCAGCTTGTTACCCGCCTACCTGCTACGTTGACATAATATGTATGTTTCTTAATAAAATTTATAATAATGATGGCTTAATGAACTATCAACAAAAAACAAAGCTTTCAAGGGATGTTTAAATTGTAATTCCAGAACAATTAGACTTTATCTTTTGTGTAGCGACTTTCATACTCAAGGCTTGTATGCTGTCCTCGAAGGTGAGCTCATATATCCAATAAGACTATTTCCTATTGGGTGTCATTATTAAAGTATCCACAATGAAATGTAATTTATGATGAAATACAAAATTAAGCTATATGTTATAACTGTTATTGTAGTGTTATCCCGTTCATACCATACATATATCAATAAAACTAAGTTGTGAAAAGAGAAAACTATTTAAAGTCTTAATATGCATAATAGGAGTATAAAATCATAATTTTACTAAAATCATGTATAAATAAGCATTAGTCAAACCAAAAAATCAAACAAGACAAGATTCATCTAAATCCAGACGATTAAAATAAACTAGCCAATCATAGTCAAGAGCATAACAAACTTAGTCATAAACATGTCCGAAATCGAATAAAAACAAAAGACGAATAACAAACTGAGCCGGATAACACGAACACATGTTAATTAGATATTATTTATTCTTTTATGCCATTTTGATAATTAAATCGATCACCCCCTGTAAAACTTGGAGCAACACCAACTTGAAGGACCCGAATGAATAATATGAAAAGTACAAGGGTGGTACGGAAGATCTCAAGGGGCGGTTCGATGGAGATCCAAAGTTCAGGGACCAAGTTGAATAACTTGGTGTCATAGTTATCTTTTATTTATTATTAAATAAATTAGAAGTATAGTATGTTTATGTTTCCTAGTTTGAGTAGGAGTATGGTATTGAATGTTATATAAACTCATCATTAGTTTTCTTTTGTTCTAGTAGAGAAAAGCAGAGAAAGAGTAGAAAGTATTTGTTCTAGTTACTTATTAATGAAAAGAGTCGACTCAAACTAGGAAACATAAACATACTATACTTCTAATTTATTTAATAATAAATAAAAGATAACTATGACACCAAGTTATTCAACTTGGTCCCTGAACTTTGGATCTCCCCCGAATCGCCTAATGAGATCTTCCGTACCACCCTTATACTTTTCATATCATCCATTCGGGTCCTTCAAGTTGGTGTTGCTCCAAGTTTTACACTCCCTCTCAATACCAACTTCCATTATTCCTCCAAGGTCCTTCACACCTTGTAACGCTCTCACTTCCTTGAGCTTGATTCTTGGATTCAACTTTATAACACTACCTGCGGGATTCTTTTTCCCGTTGAAAAATAAGCTAGTTTTGAGATTACCACTATTTAGAACTGCATCACCCGTTTTCAGATGGAAACAACTTTTGCTTTCTCAACTCCATGACCAACTATCATGGTACTCAAAACTATTATTCCATCCCCACTCAATGCATGCTCCCTCTCGAACTTAACTCCTTCATTCGTTCGTTCATTCGGATCACCCGAACTTTGCATAAACCTCATGCAAACTCCAACATAAACTTTGTTGGTTTGTTGATCTTCAACCTTTTCTATCCCACCATGACAACCCGTAACATGAGACAAAACTACCTCCTCGTGCACTTCATTCAACACGGTTTCTTTCTCGTCTTGTTCGGTTAATGTCACGGTTACGTCTTGATCAACCATACATTCTTCTTCAACTACAATTTCCTCATCGTCTAAATTCAACATAACAATAGATGATTCCAAGGTTACCTTTAACTGATTCGACTCTGGCACTTCCTTCGGACTTGTCCACCAACATGAGCCTTCTTCAAACCATTCATCTACAAGGTTCGGTTTGAATTCGGTGTCAACTGCGTATTTTCCTTGAACCTCGGCTATATTAGCCTCCACATCCCACGGTTCTTCTTCTTTAACAACAGCTACATTACCTTCCTCCTTAGGTTCTCGACAATATTTTGCCATATGCCCTTTTTGTCCACATTTATGGCACCTAAAAGGAAACTGCTTTGGTTGGTACCTTGATTCCTTATCTTGGTTCTCTTCGTCCGATGAATCTTCTTCAGAGTTGTCATCTCGACTCTTTCTGTTCCATTCTTTCTTCTTCGATCGTTCACGTTTCTCGTTCTCCCAATACTTACTCTTGCCTTTCTCACCATCACGAATCTTATTTTTGTAGAACCGATGCTTCTCCTTCCTCCCGACATGCAAGGCTTCGCTCTCGGTTTTAATCGACACACCGGCTAACTATTTTGCCAAGGCTTCTTGTCCGGCAAGAATATTTTCGAACTCCGTAATACTCGGTTGGGTCGTCCACCCTTGAATAGCGGTAACGAAGCTACGATACTCCGGTCTTAAACCGTGGATGAGTATCCGCTTCATACGAGCATCGCTAACCCGAGACTGTGGATCGAGTTCTCCAATTTCGCGACACAAATTCTTTACCTTGCGAAAATATTGTGCGATAAGAAGATCACCTTGGGAAATCGTCATCAACTCACCTTCGACTAGTTGCAATCGAGCATCGTTCTTTTTCGTGATTAAGGTCTCTAGCGTATCCCACGCTTGCTTTGGGTATTTGAGATCTTGAATGTGATCAAGAACATCATCATCAACCGTTGTCTTGATGATAAACATCGCCCGGCCCGCTTTCACCTGCCACTTCCCGATACCACCATTAATATCGTTTGCAGGTTGTCTCGTCTCGGTACCGTTCATTACCCACCAAAGATCTTGACCTTGAAGATACGATTTAATGCATGTCGACCATTGTTTATAGTTGCTTTGATTCAGTTTCTTGATTCCTCCAACAACCTGAAATTCGGCCATTGTTCCTTTTCTTGACTAAAAAAGATTGATCAACAAATATAAACACGTTTTTGTTACACGAAACTTTCAGACCTCATGTTCTAAACAACTAACACTAGTTGCAAGATGGCGGCTATATAAGGATAATATCTCTAAAGGGGTTTTACTTTTCTTCTGAACACATTCCAATAATATGGTTCATGGCAATTGCAAACTTTGTTGTTGACTTGTCTCTCTCAAAACCAAAAAGAAAATAAGATAGTTACTGCCACTACTACCTTCTAGATCAAGACGAGTTTTAAATTTGAACGAATGGCACTGCTACTTTCTTGATGACAAATAGAATCAACAAATAATAATTAATTTTTCTTGGCTTCTTCAGTACGGAAACTCCCACAAACCAATTACAAATAAATTGTGACACCACCTTATTTCGACTAGCCAAAAATAGGATGCTAACGTTTTCAGACTTCCGGCCGGTTGATGGATAAGGTGGTTGGCGGCTTCCCTCACTTTTGGATACGTATGGTGGACGGCTCTCAATCAATTTTCAACCTTACTTTAATCTTGTAGCGATCTTGAACCGTTTCATGCCTACGATGAGTTTCTTCTAACACCTTCAACCGGAACCTTAACTACGGTAGGTTTCTTGGCCTCTTATGCCTTTCATTGGAAACTACTATTGCAATCAAGACTTGCCACCGGTCGGAAACACGAGCCTGGATCGTTAGGCTCTGATACCACTAAAGTCAAACCATATATTGGTTTATATAGACTAACCTAATTGTATTATGATTATAATAGGTAGGTCTACTTATTAATGAACAGAGTCGCATAAACGTTTTATGCAATATCGTGTTTGGTGTTCTTGATTTACTTGTCTAAGGTTTAACACCCCCAAAAGAAACTCCTGCCCTATTCTTCTTTCATCTTATTCACGTAAATGCCTTTGATTTATTCTTAGCCCATATAAGACTTTCTTATCTTCGTAGCCAATAGTTCAAAACCTTAAGGCTTGGTTTTTTATAATTCAAACTTAAGTTAATGATGCATCCGCTAGACCTACGTATGAAGACTAAAATAAATCATTTAGTGTCATTAATTTGTCATTTAATTTCCCTCTAAGAATTGCTAATAACAATTATTACAACCTTTTGCGTCTGCCCCACTTACGCTGTTGCTTAAACCGGACAATGGGATTAGACCTATTGCCGTTGGGGCCATTTGGAGGCGGTTGGTCTCTAAGGTAGCTATGAGGGGTGTCGGGAAGGAGATGGCTAAATACCTCGGTGACTTTCAATTTGGGGTGGGAGTCCCCAGTGGGGCAGAGGCCGTGCTTCATAGCGCGAACAGGTTTCTAAATCAGTTTCATTCGGATGGGTTATTGGCTATGCTTACTGTTGATTTCTCCAATGCCTTCAACTTAGTAGATAGGACGACCCTTCTACATGAGGTCCGGAGTCGATGTCCTTCCATTTCTCTTTGGGTGGATTTTTTATATGGGCAGTCGGCCAGGTTATATGTGGGTGATACTTTCATTAAATCCACCACTGGGGTTCAACAGGGGGGCCCTCTTGGGCCTCTCCTTTTTGCCTTAGCTTTGCACCCACTTGTTCACCAAATCAGAGATCGGTGCAAGCTTCTCTTTCATGCTTGGTACTTGGATGATGGCACGATTATCGGGGATACTAGAGAGGTAGCCAAAGCATTAGATATTATCAGGTCTGAGGGGCCTCGTTTGGGTCTTGAATTAAACATTATGAAAACAGAGTTATTTTGGCCAACATGCAATGGGGTGAAGGCACAGGAGGGGTTGTTCCCTTGCGGGATTGGAAGGCTGGTGCTTGGCGTGAACTCCTTGGTGGTGCTGTAAGCCAGGATGCGGGGTTTATCAGCAGTTTGGCTATGAAAAGGGCATCTAGCGCTGTGGAACTGATGAGCTGTCGGGATCCTTAATGCGAGCTTCTTTTGCTTCGCTCATGTATGGGAGTCGCCAAGCTTTTGTTCGGTTTGAGAACGTGCCAACCTATGTATGTGGGGGAAGCTGTTTCTATATTTGACAATGGTCTTCGAAGAGCGATTGAGGACATCGTGGTTTGTGGAGGTCCGTTCTTTGGGGATCTCCAATGGAGGTTGGCATCACTTCCGACCCGTTATGGTGGGTTGGGTCTCTGTTCAGCCGAGGATGTATCTACATATGCTTTTGTGGCTTCGAGAGCACAGTCGTGGTGTTTGCAAGACCATATTCTTCGGGGTTGTGATATTTATGGGTTGGACTCTGATTATGGGTGTGCGATGGATCGTTTACGTACTTCACTTCCAGATTTTGATCTTAGCGGGTTCTCTAATAAGGACACCGCCCCCACCTAAAGCCCAACATGTTGTGGCGAGTGCCTTATTTAGTGGAATCGTCAAGATTTTAGAAGTGAAGTTTGATCTATCCCCTCGCCAAAAGGCGGTGCTTGAATGCCTTCGGGCTCCTCGGGCTCAGGATTTTCTAACGGCCATCACCATCGAAGGATTAGGCCAACGTATGTCGGGTTTGGAGTATCGGGCTATCCTTAAGTACCGGTTAATGATCCCTATGTTCCCGACTGATGAACCTTGCCCAATTTGTCGCAAGGTCTGTTTGGATTCTTTTGGTGACCATGTGGTGCATTGCAAAGAATTGCTTGGCTTTAAATACAGACATGATCTGGTTAGGGATGTTCTGTGTGATGTTCTTAAACGGGCAGGGATTTCTACTAAAAAGGAGGGCCCTGTTAACTTTCTCACGGATCCTCTTGAAGGGAGGTCTACTTTACGACCAGCTGATATTCTTGTGTTCGGGTGAGCAGGGGGGAAACACGCCTGTGTGGATCTTACAGGAGTGTCTCCTCTTGTTGGGCTCAGGGACCGTGGGTTTGTTGTGGATCAGGCTGCGTTGAAGGCTGAATCGGGCAAAGCTGTTAAACACGAGAAAGCTTGTTTAGATAATCAACATGTCTTTCTACCATTTGCCTTTGATACATTTGGTTTTCTGGCTCCAGAGGCTGTGAAATTTTTTAGTAGGGTTCAGCGCGTCGTACACGGAACCTCTTCAGCTTCTAGGTCCCAAAGCTTCGTTTTTAGCAGGATTGACTTTGCTATTCAAAAGGGCGTTGCGGCGCATCTTGTTGCCCGTTTGCCTGCCACTTTATTGTAATCGTTTTATAGTAAAAAAAAAAACAGGTTTATTTACATATGAACTCTTTTGTTAAAAAAAATTAATCAATTATCATAATATGTATTAAATAGATGAATTTTTTTTAAATAAGAACTAACTTAAAAACTATAATATTTGTACAATTTATTTAGACTTATCATATATTTCTACAGTTACTTTTTCATCCCTGAAAAAGTCTGCAATGGAATTACAGCCAGAAATTTTTGCTTCAAACAATATATATAGGTTACTTAATTAGCGGATATAATAACGTGTTAATTGTGATTGTTGATATTCCTGTCCAATTAAACCCAACCACCGATTAATCAAGTCCCCAAATCATGTTAGCTTTTAAGTTAAAGTGTATTATTTAATCTATGAGTCTCAAACCTAGGAAGCCACGGATCCTTACCCTTGCCCTCATCTAAAGTCCAACTAAAATGTTTAACTTATTTATATTACTTGGCATAAACTATTCCAACTATATTACACGGAAAATCTAGAATTTTACGGGCAGTGTGTGTTTCGACCCGGTCCACCAAAGTAAAAGTGTGCGCCCCAGTAGTTATCATTAATGAAGCGCGTCACAATTTCATAGCAACCTTTCTACTTGATGCCATTGAGATCCGGAGTCCTTAACGTGTTTGATCTGTCCACTTATAGAATATTTCTTATATAACTAGCTTTACGAAACCCTTGTTGAGGGAACTGACCACTGCCCATTTACGTAGTTGTATGTTGCCCGTTTAAGCCTAAGTTCACCACCTCTCCACCCCACTCGAGAATTGACGCACTCTTAATTCTGAAAACAATGAGGATGGCCAATATCCTACTTCTTCTCCATTAATTATGAAAACTTGTATATAAAACCCCACTTGGTTATAAGTCCTATCCGGAGAAATACCAACATGCATTACATGCTAAGTTACGGGTTTTTGAGCCACGCTATCCAATTCAAACGGAAGTTATAGTTACGAGAAGACAACCACAAAAACGAAACCGCAACAACTGAATCAAATAAAGTTTCTTTGGTGTCATTGTATTGGCCAAATATAGCCTCATTCCAAGTTCTCCAAATAATTCACCACGTAGTAAAAATAATTGTATCAACGACATCGTTTTTCTTTTTCACCCATCTAGACGAATCCGACCAATCTAAATTTTTTTTTGTCCATTTACTAAAAGGGGTTGCCGCGCCGGATCAACGACTAACAACATTTCATATATTTGAAGCAAAGTGTTAATCAATTACCTCATCCCCACAAAAACGCTCCATTTAGAATGCCATCATTAGTTCAGGACAATTTTTTTTTCCCACAAACAGACTTCCTTTCATTCTTCTATTTTTTTTTCCCACAAACAGGCTTCTTTATATTCTTTCTTTCTACAAACATTTTTTACCTAAACAATAACATATCTACTATTCCTACAAATAACCTCATAATTTCCACATCAACAATAACTTTATATATTTAATTTTATTATTTATATGAAACTTATTTAACAAATAATTTTATAAAATAAAAATAAATACAAATAAAATTGCATTAAATTAAATAGAAATACCAAGAATACAATAAAATAAAAAATACAATACGAAGTCGACGAAAATATAACCAATTGCTATTCGCCCAAATATGCTCCACTAGATCGTTACGTATTTCTTGGTGAGCCTCTCGGTTACGTAAACTATGAAACCTCTGTATACATGTTTGAAATTGTGGTGGTGCTCCTTGGTTGTAGATAATTGGTTGAGGATCAGTTTCGTTGCTTTCCTAATTAATTACTGCACGACCTTTAGCATCTATTGTCATATTATGTAGTATAACACATGCATGCGTTATATCACCTAACAACGGGATGAAAGAAGTTCTTGACGGGCCACGTATAACTCCCACCTAGCTTGAAGCACCAACGGCTCTCTCTCTCAAAATCTAATAAAAAAATAAAATTAGTGTTCGTTAAGACTCGGGGTTGGTTTGATTTATTAAGGTTCAAACCAAACTAGTTTATTAGATAATTTATTGTAATTAAATTAATTTGTTTTTGTAGATTATTATAAATTTAAGTTCAAGAAAAAGATGAAAAGGAAATGGACTCACCAACCACCATTTTTGAGAAAGGGTTTTCAAGGATGGACCGCCTCCACTTCAACCTCCACAATACTTGCATTTTCCATTTTTCTCACAAATCTTCTCTACATAAGTCATTGAAGAAACACTAACCGAACCCCGGGCAGATTACTGGTAACCTGGGGGTTAGATAGATGTTTCCCACGAGGGGTTAGACCCTTGGAAGATGGTTCTTCTGATAACCTGCAAAACAGACACCGTGAGCTCGTCACTGAGAAGGGGGAGGTTCCTCCTTGTGACCACCCTCCGGCGTGAGAATCAGACTAGATTGCTCTTTAAATATAAAAGTATATTAAGAGATTGCTAGAGCAGATATCAGGTATAATATGATAATAATGTGGTAAGATATGATAAGATGAGATGGTCATACCATTTGTGGTATTTATAGCCGAAGGTAGGTTTCCAAAGAGGTATGGCCGGCTGCAACAGTGTTCCTGTTCCACCAACAGTAGCCTACGCACGTGCCCTGCTGGTAGTTGGTGGGTAGGTAGCGGCTGATAGCGACCAGGCCTGCTGTATACTATTCCTGTTCCACCAACTGACGGCTACGCACGTGGTATGGCAGTAGTTGGTGAGTAGGCAGCGGCTAATAGTGACATACAGTGCAGGAGCATGCTGCTCGCCATACTGTTGTCAATAAGCTGTCGTATCTTTAGTCAGATCTTTTTCCCATACCTCGTCAGGTACAGTACAGAAGATCTTCCTGTATCGTACGTACTGGCTTATTTGGGCGGGAGTATTCCCCCTCCCGCCCTTGTGCGGGATTGTTCCCGGCTTCGCTCATTCCTTCAGGTGACACTGAGTGAGAGCTAAGTGCCTTGTGCGTGTAGCCTTGCTGCGCGGGTGGCCTTCCCTGATGGCTTGTATCCGAGGCTGCGGGAACAGGCGGAGTCCTTCACCATCGGGAGGCATTTCCTGCAGGACCAGCTTGCGTACTGCGCGTAAGGACGTCACGTCTCTGAGCATGGTTGGTCCTGCGGATCCAGTTGGTTTCTGCGCAGACGTCCCTCTTTTAGGTGAGTCTTGCGGGTCCAACTGGGCTTTGCAGGGACCTACCTCTTCAAGTCCCCCCAGTCCAATGTTCTTCTCATGAGTGTTTAATAAAGTGAGGTGAACTTTTGGACTTAAGCAGAGGGTTTTGAAAAGGGTTTTTCTAAGGTTTTCCATGGGGATTCTTCCCGCGGAAGTCCTTGTCACTTGCAGAAATGCCCGAGTTTCCTGCTTGGTCTTTGGGTATGATGCGGGTAGGCTGTAATCTCCTCGCACGTCAGGAGCGTTGAGTCCCACTTGTGTGGATTCTCCTTGAGGTTTTGGTGGTTTTGAACATAGTGATCAATTATGTTAAGACCACCAATTCCATCCTGGAGCTTCGAACAACGTAGTTCTCGACGTTCCCGCTATGCGGGGATGTTATTTCCGTTTCCGCAAGCATTGCCCAGAAGATCCTTCTTGGTTTCAATTCCCAGCGGAGCGCTAGGTATGTGAAGGGTTTTGCCTTAACACTGTACCTGCGCTCGTCTTACGGTTATTTTACTTCCAAGGTATTCCTGGCGTCAATTCCCTGCGGGTGCTAGGTTTGTGAAGGGTTTTGCCTTTACACTGTATCCGCACCCGTCTTATAGTTACTTGGTTGCCGAGGTACTTGGCTTCAATTCCCTGCGGGTGCTAGGTATGTGAAGGGTTTTGCCTTTACACTGTACCCGCATCCGTCTTACGGTTACTTGTTCGCCAAGGTTTTCTTGGCTTTAATTCCCTGCGGGTGCTAGGTATGTGAAGGGTTTTGCCTTTACACTCTACCCGCATCCGTCTTACGGTTACTTGTTCGCCAAGGTTTTCTTGGCTTTAATTCCATGCGGGTGCTAGGTATGTGAAGGGTTTTGCCTTTACACTGTACCCGCATCCGTCTTACTGTTACTTGTTTGCCAAGGTAAGGGGGTATTTTCCCGCCTACTTTATGATCTTTTTGAATTTTGAATTTTGAAATTCGAAAGGTTGGTGAGGATAAGAACAGTCCAAACATCTGAAACGTCGTGCGACGGTTTCTTCTGACTGTGTCAGGACGTGCAGGAAGTTATGGTGACGTGACAGTACATGGTCGTTTCAGACGCTTTTTCAGGCGCGTGGGCGCGATTTTTCGGGCGCGTGGCCGCGAAATTTCTGGCACGCGTACTTTTTACAGCTGTTGCCAGCTAGCTTTTTGCCACGCGTCATAGTTTCATTGCACCTTCGATTTCTCTCTCCTTCGCATTAAATTCACCTCATTAATTGCGATCACTATATAAAGGGGAAGAGGGTCATTTGTAATTCACATCTTCACTTCTCTTTCATCTCTAAGGCGATTTCTGGTGAATACTCTTATTCAGTTGAGCATTCCTCCGAAATCGTTTCTTCTTCCTTTGCAATATGTCTTCACATGATACTGAAGCTGTAGTCGATGATAAGAGTACTGCTGGCGAGTGCCAGTGTGCTCTGCCCGGCGATCAGTACCGGTATGTTGTTAGGAAGTTCATGCTCGATCCTCTCGAGCCTGAGTTTCCTGAACCCCATCAGACCGTGTACGATGCCCCCAGTGGCAAGATCGGGGTATATGCTTCATTCTTTGTCTATGGGAATCTTAGGTTCCCATTGACAAAGTTTGTTTACCGTGTCCTGGAGAGGCACGGTGTGCATTTGACCGAGTTGCACCCCATGGCGATCGCCAAGATTCGCCACTTCGAGTGGGTGTGCCGGATTTTGGGCATTGAGCCCTATGTGGACCGCCTGATGACCTTCTATACTTGGAGGTGCATCCAGGGGTGGTACACCTTGACAACCCGGATTAAGGGTTTGAAGATTTGCGCCACCGAGCGCAGTCTCCGATCGTGGAAGCGGGAATTCTTCTACATTTCTGCCCGCGCCGTCCCTATTGCCATGAAGTTTAAAAATGGCCAAGCCATTCCGAGCCACCACGCCACCAACTACCAGGAGGCGGAATGGTTTGCGAAGATATCCCGGGTCCAATCTCCGGTTTACCGGTTTGCGGAGTCCGGGATGGTGATGCTGGGGATGAGCCGGGTATGGAAGGAGGCGTCTCAGGTTCCCATCCTTCTCGAATACGGTTTGAACTCTACTCCTTATGGTATGTCTTAGTCTTTCTTGCTGATATGAGTTTGTCTTCTAACTGTTTCTTTTCTTTCAGAGGGGAACAATTTGGAGTCGCTCCTGTACCCGCGGGAAGCTGACGGTCCCGTGCGGGTGGGTACTCGTGCTCTTGACGAGAACGAGTTGCCCATCCTGGAGCAAACAGCGGATCGGTTAGTGTGTGTTTTTCATCATTATTTGTAAGTGGAACAAATACGTACACATATATATTGTATTATCACATATGGCTATGTCATTTTTGAATTAATCCACTAGCTCAACCCTAAATCCTCCATTTAGCTTTTTTTACCATTAGTTGGTAGTGGAACCTAAAAACTTATTTATTTGAAGATAGAATTGTGTTGAATTTGAACTAATCCACTAGCTCACCCCACCCAAATCCTTCATTTATTGTTATTTACCACTTGTTTTGTAGTGGAACAAATACGGGCAAATTTTACTTACAGATTTAGTTATGTATGATGGTAATTTCATACTCATAGACATAACTTGGTGAACGCGAGGGATTAATATCGACAAGTCAATTATACTTTGTTATGTTTCGTAAGTATAATATATTCTATAATTGCATTGCAATTAAAATTTTTGATCTTTAGCATAACAAGTTAGATTAGTTTACATAAATTGAGTTATAGTTAGACACTGAATAGAGTAATGGTTTGTCAATAAAAAGAGACGATTTATGTGTAATAAGGATTTTTTTTTGTTGTTTCCCATATAATATATTGAAACTTATTTAATAATCATTTGGTATGTTTTTTCGTTTTGATAAGTTATGTTATTGGATGAATTAACCCATTAGCTCACCCACTCAAATCCTCTTCTTAGTGTTTTATTATTACTATTTTAATTTTAATTAATTGAACAAATTCGAACATATTTAATTTGCATATATGGTTATGTGAAATCTTTGTAGCGGAATGAATATGAAAGCACCAATACATTTTTATTTTCTTTTTAATTTTTAGTGTTTTTACCATTTGTTGGAATGGATCACATACAAGATTTTTTTTATCCGAAGATATGGTTAAGTGAAACCTTAGAATTAATCCATTAGCTCACACCCACCCAATGCCTCCGGTTTATGCATCTTACGATCTTTCCATAGTAGTTTAATTTATTTATATTTTATGAAGAAAAAACTATTAAAAATACATTACACTGAAAAACGAGATGTTACTGGCAGTTCGGGTTTCGACCCGGTCCACCAAAGTAAAAGTGTGCGCCCCAGTAGCTGTCATTACTGAAGCGCGTCGAAATATCATAGCAACCCTCTTGATGGGCGCTATTGAGATTTGGAGTCCTTAAAGTGTTGGTTCCGTCCACTGTTTGAATACTTCTTATGTAACTAGCTTTACGAAACCCTTGTTGAGGGAATTGACCGCTGCCCATTTGGGTAGTTGTATGTTGCCCGTTTAAGCCTAAGTTCACCACCTCTCCACCCCACTCGAGCATTGACGCGCTCTTACTTAATTGTGAATACAATGAGGATGGCCAATATCCTACTTGTTCTCCATTAAGTTGCATCCACCAGTCCCCATTCTTACCGTCCTGTAGAAATGTATACAAAGTTGAATTTATAGTACGTATGAAAATATCGTTGGTGGATAACGTCACACCATAGACCCGCCTATCGTTTCATCTATAGTCAGGGGCTGGCCTAGGGGTGTGGCAGGGTAGTCGACGACCACAGGCCTGACACCCCGCTAGGCCCGATTTCTTTTTAATATTATATGTATTTTTATGAAAAAAAATATGTATAATCAATGTTTCAACATAACTACATAACCACTAGCTTGGTCTAGTGGTAAAGAGGTATGACCTCTAACCAAGAGGTTGTGGGTTCTAAGCCTTATCTGAGACATTTTTAAGTTTATTTTAACAAAACTTTTTAGCACAACTTAAATCATAACCAAATAAGCCATTTAAAATTAAATTGTTTAAACCCAACAAAATGTTTCTTTTACTTGAGGCCCAAAAAAAATTTCTCTTTAGGCCAAAAAAATTTCGTCTTCTCGGAGCCGGCCCTGTCTATAGTCAATATCTAGGATCCAAAGTTGTGTCAAGTTTGTAAATAAACACCTTATATTGTTACATACTTACATATGTAATAGTAATAGATTTAAAGTCGTCAAAATTCATATAGTCGTATAGGAGGTAACTTAAAACCATTTGAGATGGTTAAAAATATAAATTTGGAGATATACCTTCCAGATAAGTATGGTGATTGCAGCTTGAGAACCATCAATTTGTGAAGTGGGAGATATGCTGCCTCCTATTGCAATCTTATTATTTGTTTGAACAAACCCGGAGCAAAGATTGTAACATCCAGTTGTCTTATACCAATCACTCTGTCCAAAATATAATAAAATCATATAGTATTTCTCAATATCTTGTATATATACTATATATTGATTACTATGTTGATCACTTCTTCATTATAGTATTTGAAAACATAAATATAATATTAAACCTATCAACTTGTTAATTACAACAAAGAAACTGCAGCAGAGAATGATGTAGACGAAATGATTGTCAGCTTGATCGAGTTCGCACTTTGGATGTATAGTTAAAGATGGATCTTATGGTTTCTTGATAGAAACGTTAGGGGGTGGGGGGGGGGGGGGGATTTTGATGTTGTGTTTGTGTTAGTTATGATGTTAATCTTTTCTCTATCTTTATATACATACAAGGGAAAACCATTTATTAGCTAGTAAGAGTAATATGATCCATTAATAATTATTAACTAAACTAATATGTAATAAGATATAATTAATATTTTGATCTATGATAATACAAATGATGATGACCATTTAATAAACATACATAACATATATATATTCTTACATACTACTTTAACTCTTATAGTTGATTTAAGACAAATACTATAAACAAATTTACATGAACTTACAGTCCAGTAGATAAAGAGTCTAGTGTTAGTGTCTCCATACATTCCTGGATAAACCTGTTTCAAAGTCGATGTAAGAGCGAACTTCTAAGTTCAATGTTTCGTTGATTTTATTCATTTAATGCTTTTATTTTATAGCTATTTGTTATGGTTGGAATATATGAAAAGTTGATCATGTACAAGAATTTAAATGGAGGGACTCACCTGCCAACCAGCTTCGATAGTATCCGTAGAACCTCCTATTATCCAAATTTGAGCCAAACTAAATTCGTTAGATTCTTGAACCTTTGGGTTCCAAAGATTTAACGTTGCTTTTGTTCCGTAGAATTCCCCACTAGCATATGCATACGCGTACTAAAAAATTCCAATTGACATATTATTACCACGACATGGAAAATCAAGAATACAACTTGTTAAAAGAGGCTTACCTCATGATGCCCTTGCTGATCGAGTTTAGCATCAATGATGCTTGGTTGAGTAACGAAAGAACTCTTTTTCTTCCCATAACTTTTGAGAGAACTCGCTCTGAGTATGTCCTCTTTCGTTGTTCTTCTAATGGGGATAGTCCCTTTTGGGCATTTACCATTTGAGTGCCACAATTGAGTAATGGGTGATGATGAAAGTCCATCACTTGAAGTATTCATCAAGGATGACACTTTGATGTCATCTAGGTTTATCCGGTTTGGATGATAACTAGGTCTCATCTATAAGCACCCATCATTCAACACATATTACTCCTTAAAATTATAACACATGGTAGAAAAAGAAGCTAACCTTAATGGTATGATTTTTGAGCAACGGATGATCAAAAGCTAGTTGATGAGAAATATGAACGCAATCAATTATATCACCATCAGAGCTCTTCACAATTACATGCATATACAAAGCAATTAGCTAACACATGACAAGAAGAACGTTCACATAAATTAAGAAAGGAAAGAAGGTTAACACACCGTGATGGATTTAACCGGATGTTTGTTTAAACGACTTAAAAGTGTTTGAACCTCCACATCCTCTTGGGGACTACGGAAGCTAGTCAAGTTACTATTTTCAGTGTAACACAAACGCACAAACATAAACACATACATCACCATCATGAAACGAAAAGTCGTGTTTACCTCCGCCATTTAGAAAGGAATTGGGAATGGTGGTGCATTTCATTACAAGTTCATCATCTTTAAATAGGATCTCGTTATTGTGTTGATAATTTATTTTATTTAATATATTTTGAAAATATTTATCTATTGGCCTAGTTGACGTTACATACTTTTTTTTCTTTTTCTTTTTTTTTTTACTTGAAAATAAATAAATAGTCACATTTGGGGAGTGCTAGGCATGGCCGATTAAACAGTTTTGTAATAATTCTTAATTGAAAAAATAGATAAGCATTCATAGGTGTAAAAAAAAGTTATTAACTTTATTATTAGAGTAAATTATATAAACTGTATTTAAGAGTAAAGTGTCATTTTTGTCCTTGTGGTTTGGCAAATAATACGAATTTAGTCCAAAAAGTTTATTTTTTGCATATAAACCCTTCATGTTTCCCAGTTCTTGCCAATTACATCCAAATTACTAACCCCGTTAAATTTAATCGTTAAGTCAGGGGTAGACGTGTCTTTTCACAATTTCTTTATTATAATACTTATTTTAGTGAAGTGTGGTTTTCATCCCTCTAGTTTGTCCAAATCAGCAGTTTTAGTCCAGTATTTTCAAATTTGCAATTTTCTTCTCTATGGTTTCATATCACTTGCAATTAAACCTGAATTCCTTAATATCATTAAGTCTGGTCATTAAACCCATCAGTGTGCCCTTCACGTGAGAAGCAGTATTGTTCCCTTTTTTTTTTCCTTTTCCCCAAATACAACCTAGCCCCTCACGTGAGGGGCTTGCGAATTAGGGCTGAAGTTTATTTAGGGAGAGAAACGACAAAACTGGTCGTCACGTGAGGGGCACGCAAATGGATTAACGACCAAAACTAATGAGGTTAATAAATTCAGGTTTTATTGCAAGTGAAATGAAACTACAAGTAAGAAAATTGCAAACTTGAAACTATTGGACTAAAACCACATATTTTGACAAACCACAAGAACGAAAACCGCAGTTCACTAAAATAAGTATTATAATGAAGAAATAGTGAAAAGACATGTCTACCCTTGACTTACCGATTAAATTTAACAGAGTTAGTGATTTGGATGTAATTGGCAAGAACTGGGAAACGTGAAGGGTCCGGTCCATATGCAAAAAATAAACATTTTGAACTAAATTCGCATTATTTGCCAAACGACAAGGACGAAAATGACACTTTACTCTGTATTTAATTATAAAAACCACAATAAAATAAAATTCTATAATACCTATATTTATGAAATAGAAAATAAGGACATACATAATCACTTCTAGATGCAGAAAAATCATTAGTAAAAGGTTTTGAAAAGAGAACAAATTAAAGTAAACGCTAAAATACAGCAAAGAAATCAAAATGTTTCCTCCTTTTGTCTTCATTCAAAAACATATTTTAATCACCTTTTCAAAAATAAATACTCAAAATCTGTTTTTACTATCTTGCCATCTTGTAAGCTTATAACAAAAATATGAATAGATTGATTAATATGCTGATTTTAATCCTGATAAAACAAACATTAACAACAAAAACATATGAAAAAACTTTAATATAAAAACAATAAAAACAATTGTTTTCATATCGTAGTTAGGTAGAATAATAGTTTTAGCGAGATCAGTGACGAAGCTTGGACAAAAGCGTAGGAGTGCTCAAATTATCAAATGAAAATTGGTAAATTTACACTAAATATAAAAATTTTCGATCAAAACACGTAAATTTAAAATACCGAGCAAAAGAACGGGGAAGAGGGTGGGCCCACCCGAGCGATACTAATGCTTTGCCCTTGAGTGAGATATTGACCATAAATATTATGAAGAAAAATAAAATAAGTTAGGCATTAAATTTCGTTAAGCCATCCTCATTTGATTTACAACTTGTCATACACGTTAAGACTTAGGATATATAGACATTTTTTAGTTTACTTGGACTTGGACTTAAGTGGTTATACTTAGTATTTGAATATGACTTTAAGGTTGAATGTTATGGATTAACGCCCGATTAAACTTGGGCGTTAATCCCTTCACCGACTCCGGCATTAACACACCGTGATGGATTTAACCGGAGGTTTGTTTAAACGACTTAAAAGTGTTTGAACCTCAACATCCTCTTGGGAACTAGGGAAGCTAGTCAAGTTACTATTTTCAGCGTAACACAAACATCTTTAAATAGGATCTCGTTATTATGTTGATAATTTTTTTTAATTTAGTATATTTTGAAAATATTTATCTATTGGCCTAGTTGACGTTATATACTTTTTTTTTCTTCTTTTTTGCCTGAAAATAAATAAATAGTTACAATTGGGGAGTGCTAGGCATGGCTGATTAAACATTTTTTTAAATATTCTTATTTAAAAAAATAGATAAGCATTCTTAGGTGTTAGGGGTAAAAAAAAAAGTTAATAATAACTTATATTACTAGTTTTGTGCATCTCTAGAAGCAAGTACTCAAACTTTTGTTTATATAATTTACTAATAATTAATTGACAATTTACATGTGTGGGCTTGTGGGCTTTTGTAGCTTAACTTAAGTGTTCCTATTTTGGACTACTGAGCCCATCTTGCTTTTTTACCCGATCTAGTAATCTACCCATCACGAAATGCGTTTGGTCATTTGTAAAGTTGTAAAAAAAAACCGGTTTCAGTCAATCGGGTTCCCAAACTAAACCGAACTGTCGTTTGTATAGCGTTTTCACAAGTAAACCGGTTTTAAAACCGTTTTCATTTGCCCAAATTCGGTTAAAACCGCTTTTAAACTGGTTATAAACCGAATCAAACCAGTTTGGATCAGTTTGATAGTTTCTAAACTGAACCGGTTTGGGTTGAACCGGTTTTGACCATGCAAAACCCATACCAGTTCGGTTTAAAAACCGGTTGTTTTGAGAAAAAACCGGTTTTGTACACCTCTAGCCGTTTGGGTGTTTAATATATATATATATATATATATATATATATATATATATATATTTTAATTCCATCCACGTAAAAATATATAATTAATTAATAAATTAGTTTTAGGGAGTGATATTTATTTATAAACTAAAAAATATTCTTTTAAACTGAACCATAACAACCTGTCCGATTGATTAAACCATAAATTGTTCATGTCATCAGTTTATTTACAAACTAATGAACCATCACAAATTAAGCGATTTGTTTTTAACGAACCGATCTAAATGGGAGAAAGTCGAGTAAAACCAAACCTTCCCTTTGGACTTGTTGTGATCTACATAAATCTCAAGTGATAATTGGAGCAAGTACAATTCAACAAGTTTAGGTATTTTTATTCACGTATTCATAACTATTTAATATTTAAAGTAAGAAAAATTGGTTTTTATTAGTCTCAACTATTGCATTTTTGTCGGTGTTGGTCTCAACTTTCATTTTGGCTGGCAACGGCCCCAACTTTAATATGTAATTGGTGATGTGTCATATGACATGGTTGCCTTTGTGGATATTAGCTTATACTTAACATGTTTACATTCACCATCGATCCCAAGTTCGGATTTAAAGGGCGCATCTACTCCTTCGAGATAATGTAAAAATGAATTAAACAAATATAAACTCAACACAAACTTGAAAACCATAAACGAATCTAAACATGACTCAAAAACCCGAAAAGATTAAGTGTATATTTGTAAAGTCAAAATGATATATGCGTATTTTGGGTTTCACATTCCGGGTCGATATCTATTGAAATATGAAACATAAATTAGCACATCAAACAACTCAAAACTCAATGGGTCGTGTTCGGGTCAACCCATGAGTACGCGGGACATGTTCGGATAAACTATAACTAACCTCATATCTATTTCGAAGTGAGGTTAGTTCCTATTTCAATCTGAACTATTTATAAACCCGGGCCAAACTGGACCTTCTTAACAGGTTAAACGGGTTGTGTTCGGGTTCAAGTGTCTTAACTAACCTCATCTTTCTGCCGAAATGAGGTTAATTTCTGTTTCGTTCTAAACCATTTTTGACCTGAAGTTCAACCTTTTTTTTTAAATCAATCAATCCGATTAGACCGGCACCAGTGACCGTGTGTGATTGCTGCTATTCAAATATATCTATAATAAATTTCAAGGGTAAGGCACTTAATCATATAGAGAATGACAAGTTTTGCTACTTTTTATAAAGTTTTAAGGATTTATACTTGAGATTTAAGAGTTGAAGAAACTAATAATATGACATTAAAGCCCACGAACTTGCACCCTAAATATGAATTCAAAACCAAAAACATAATTTCTTGCTAAATAGAACGAATTAGAAGATTTTAATACATATGCATTAAAACCAAACCTCATTACATAATTACTCTACTTGTATATATAACACGTTTAGCATGTTGATTTCGTTTGTACGTTAACCTTCCACATTTAAACTAATATTTTAACACACGTTCAAACGCCTTAAAAGGAAAACAAACATGATTGCTTTCTAGAATGAGGACAAGGTTTCGATGTAACGATGATAATGCTCTCGTCGTTCGAAGCACTCGCTGTGTAACTCCTTACTACTCCCGTCGTGAACGTTGTACCTTATAAACTTCCCTGGAACTAACAACACCAAGAACGTATCTTCTTCCTCTTTACCTATAACCACATCAACAACATCAAAATCATCATTTCCAACCATCTCCGGGAAATCACCTAGAAGCGGATCAAGCTGCAGCCGACACTTGACAAACCACCCCGAACGATCATGATCCCTCGACATCTCGTACACATTCATGTCTAATGTATCTTCCAAGCACAAATCGACTGATACTACATGTATACGACCTCTCGATTCCCCAAGATATATAACCAAGTCTTCGTCATCCGGCACGGGCAACATTTCCAACTCTTCAACATCTAACTTGAAGAGCATAATTTCGCTGGTACCCCAACCGAGTCTCCAAAGAACGGCTCCATTCCAGTAACGCGGGTAGTATAAGCCACAAGGGTCGACATACACAAATCCTCCAAGTCCTTGTATCAGACGAGTAGACGTGAACCTGACACAAGTGTCCTTCAAGAGAAGTCTCGTAAACGGTAACGCAAACGAGTTTGTAATGCACACAATGTGTTGGATGAAATGCCAAAACCATTGAAACGGGTGTTTGATTGCAGTGTAGAATGGGTGGTGGATTTATTGGGTGAATTAATTGAACAATTGTAAATAAAGCTAAAAAAGAATATATGGTAAGTTATAAATTATAACTAAAATCATTTCATTTTTTTTTAACGGTCAACTAAGTAACGCCGGGTACTCCGTACGCGACACTCATTGGCTAAAGGTAGCCCGAGCCGGCCACTAGTCCGGACGGACGGAGCCCCTAGCGGTCCACCTATTGAGGGATTCACCGGGATAAATCATTTCCATTCTAACTTTTATTTTTTATTCGTTACATTATACATATATATACAGAGAGAGGAATGTTAACGTACAAATAAAATTAACGTGTTAAACGTGAGAAACAAGTAGAGTAATTATATATACAATTGTAGAGTAATTATGTAATTACATCATATAGTAATTATGTAATTACTCTATGATAATAACTTTACTTGTATATAAAATTACTCTACTTGTTTCTCACGTTTAATACGTTAATTTTATTTGTATTTGATTCAAACCCTATATATTATATGGTTAAAAAAAGAATTGTAACTGCCTTTTCCTTGATTGCCTAATATTATGGATTAACGCCCCCATTAAACTTGAGGCGTTAATCCCTTCACCAACTACGTCATTAACCCCTTACCGACCCATGACGCCCCATTACCCTCTTGCGCATTGTTTAGGGCGTCTTTTTGTTGTTGACTCGGACCTGCTAATGCCATGTCGTTACCCCATAACTACTATCCTAATTGTAGGATGGCCACTCGGATTTTTCATGGAATGATCCCATATGTAATTTTGTAACACATAATTTGGTTTTCCAACTTTAGTTAAATATATATATTTTTTTAATTTTATTATTATTTTTTAAGTTGGGCTTATTTTTGTTGTGCATGTGGTCGGGTTGCCCGCTTTATAGGCTCGCAGGTGATTCGAATCCGCATCCTTCTTACCCTGTTGGTGGTTCTTCTCTATCAGAAGTCCGCCTCTATAAGGTTTTGGAAAGGAGAAAATAGGTAGATTTTTTTATATTTTTACATAAAAAGAGAAAATAGGTAAATAATTAACCACAGTTACATATATTAATATATTTACATATTCCAAATATATTACAAGTCTAGGATGTTACAATCTTTTCGTACGGGTTGTTTAATTTATTTATATTATATGGAACAAACCGATCCAAATATATTACACTGTAAATTTAGGATTTTACTAACAGTTTGTGTTTCGACCCGGTCCACCAAAAAAAATGTTTGTGCCCCAGTAGCTATCGCTTTCATAGCCTGGAGAAATCTCATAGCAGCCTTTTTTAGAGGCGGTTTCGAGATTAGTTGGGATTGTTAAAGTGTTGGATGCGTCCACTGTTTGAATATTTCTTATATAACTAGCTTTACGATACCCTTGTTGAGGGAACTCACCACTGCCCATTTGGGTAATATAATGCCCGATTGAGCCCGTGTTTACCACACCACCCCACTCTATCAATGTCGCGCCATCACGAAGGTGTGGAACCAAATTTGATGGCCAGTATCCAAGTATTTCTCCATTAAGATCCATATACCAGTTGCCACTTCCTTTATCCTATAAAAATGATACAAAAAACATAAGTTTTGATGCATGTGGCGCAACTTGAACGGTTAGAACACTATTCCTCAAGAGTTGTACCCCTAGAAGGCTAGAACATTAAAAACTGTCGGTAAGCATTACAAACTGTAAAAGTTATAATTTGTTATTTTAAGATTAGTTGTTTTAATCGTGATTAGCTTATTAATCAAAGCACCCCATCGTCGTTAATGTTCTGCAAAACCTATTATGTCATTTTAGTTTAACATGAAGTATGACGTCTTTGTAAAGATAAATTTCACTTATATAATAACCAAGTTTCATAACTATTCTTACTATATCATTCAAGTTAAATAATTATAAAAATTTTCTTAACAATTAATTAAACAATAATAAAACTTGAGTGGTCGTGAAGGACAATTTCCTTTAGTTTTTTATAGTTATAAAACTATATATAAACTTTATTAGAGCTATATTGAAACATAGTTACTATTTTAGCTCATAAATTAAAGTCAAATTAACTTTGTGACATTACTTTGATATAGGAACATGATACATAGTTGCATAGGTAAAAACTAGTTTAAATGCATAAACATACAATTGGGGTTTATTTAGGAAGAAAAACAACAAAACTGCCCCTCACGTGAGGGGTACACTGATGGGTATAATGACAGACTTAACGGGATTGGTGGAGTCGGGTTTAATTGCAAATAATATTAAACCATAGGGACGAAAATCATAAATTTGAAACTATTTAATTAAAACCGTGGATTTAAACAAACCAAATGGACGGAAATCACAGTTTACTCTTGACATTAGAAGATATACGTTCCAGATAAGTATGGTGCACCCACGTTGATAACCATCAGTTTCTGAAGTAAGAGATATGGGATCCGTAAGCAAAATCTTATGGTTGACTTGAATAAACACAGCACAATCAAGATCACAACATCCTGTTTCTTGATATCCATCCCCCTGTCCAAAACATAATAAAAATCATATAATATTTTCAATATATATACCTTTTGTTTAAAATTTAATTAACTAAGTATTTAAATGCAAACTTTTGTAGTGAGGAGGATTTTGTATTGATTTATATTGGTTCATAATGGTAGGTCAAATATTTATTGGTTCATGAAATTCTATAATTCTTTATAATATAAAACCTAAAATCACGTATGTAAAAATATAATTTATTCATTTTTACATAGTGAATAATTTTCTTCATATCTTTTACGTTTTCTACGTTTCGACTTAGTTATTATTTTCTACATCCATTTCGATCTGATTTTTACAATTTAAAGCACATGCGTGATTTAGCGTCGTTACATTTTGTTTGCTTTAATGGTCTCGCTGCAACACATGTGTCCAATATCTAGTCCTTTAGTATAATATAAGATCAAACCCTCATTCTTATAGTTGAATCAAAACATTATAAACATATTTACATAAACTTACAGTCCAAAAGACGAAAAGCCTTGTGTTGGTGTCTCCACGATACATTGCTGGATAGACCTGTTTTTGCAAGAACTTTTAAATTTAGATATTTTGTTCATTTAATCACTTACTATATTTAATTTTAGGTCTTTGCATGCTTGGAAGATATGAAAATTTAGACTGTGTTGTTTATCTCGGGCATTTTTTTTCAAGCTGGGTCACTAAACCTATCAAGCCATCATCGAAATTGTTTTGTGTCAAGAATAAAATGGAGGAGAAGATGGGGGTCGGAATTTCTAATACACATAATTATATTTAAAAAATAAAAAAAATGTTCACATTATAATAAACAAAAAGGTTTCCCCAATTGCAACAAAACAGAAAAAGGCTAAAAAAAACACGTTAGTTAAAACCTATAATTTAAAGACAAAATTACAGAAATTGTTCTTTATGTTTACCCAAAATTTCACTGGTGGTCCTTTATCTTTCAAGTTGATGTTTATTATCCTTTACGTTTTAAAAAGTAACACTTTTTGTCCTTTAGGCCTAACCCAGTTAAAAAATCTCGTTAAGTCTTGTCACGTGCTTCTCAAGTGGGGGTATATCCGTCATTTCAGGTCCGGTTATGTTTTCCCCCATTAAATACCCAATTCCACCCTGACGTAAAACATAACCGGACCTGAAATGACGAAAATACCCCCACGTGAGAAGCACGTGACAAGACTTAACGAGATTTTTTAACTGGGTTAGGCCTAAAGGACAAAAGGTGTTACTTTTTGAAACGTAAAGGAAAATAAACATCAATTTAAAAGATAAAGGACCACTAGTGAAATTTGAGGTAAACAAAAAGGACAATTTCTGTAATTTTGTATAATTTAAATAAAACATAGTGGATCACTTTTAAAACTTTTATCATTTGAAAGTCACCCCTTGTTTATTTGAATAAAAGATATTAAATGAAGAAAGAACTCACTTGCCAACCAGCTTCAATGGTATTAATATCTTCAAGAGCATTGTTTTCATCTGGCATATATCCTACTATCCAAATTTTAGACATACTATATTGATCATTGTCTAGGCCAGTTTTTGGGTTCCAAGTATTCAGTGTAGCTTTTGTTCCATATAATTTCCCTTTGACATATGCAGTTGCAAACTAAAAAAAACCCCAAGTCAGCATAAATTTACCAACACTTAATATCAAGAAAACAAGTTGTTAAGGACACCATGTCAAAAGAGGCATACTCCAAAACGTGTGTTGTCATCGTCGAGCTCGGTATCAATCAAGCTTTGTCTTCGATGAATAGAATAACCCTTTTTCTTTCCATAATTCTTAACGGAATTGGCTCTAAGTACATCCTCTTTCGTCGTTCTTCTAATAGGGATAGTCCCTTTTGGGCATGCTCCACTTGAATGCCACAATTGAGAGATCGATGATGATGAATGTTCATCTTTTGAAACGTTCATCATGGACGACGTTTTGATGTCATCTACACTTATCGATGTTGGATAATAATCTGGCTCCATCTATTATACATGAATACTAAAATATTGTTACTTTTTTAATTAATACACATATAAATGTATATGTAGAAAATAAGCATACCTTAATGGTATGATTTTTTAGTAGTGGATGATCAAAAGCTGGTTGATGATAGATATGAACACAATCGATTATATCACCATTAGGGCTCTGTTCACAATGAAATGCGTATGAAATTAATTAACACACGAGAAGAAGCATTATGACATTAAGAAAGCGAAGAAGGATAACATACCTTAATCGATTTAACATGAGGTTTATTTAAACGCTTCAGAACCTCTTCTATTTCCTCTTGAGAACTAGGTAACTCGCTACTGTCCCCGTAACATAAACTTGTAGCCGTAAACATATACAACACTACCACGAAACGAATAAATGGTTTTATCCCCGTCATTTGGAAAGGAAGTGAAAATGAAAGAACAAATGGAAGTGTAGTTCATTCCAAAAATCCATGTTTAAATAGACTCTTGTAGTGAAATCTTACCTAGAGTATCACTATAGATTATTATTAATAATAAATCAAGATATTTAACCATGATTGGATTTTTAATATATTTAGTTCATGTAACATGTTGATCTCAATAAAAGATAAATGACTTCATACATTAGCGGATCCTTCTGTTCATTATAATTTAGTAACTATAATGTCAAAAGGAAATAATCATTCATTCAATGTTTTTTTCTATCATATTGTTTAGCAGCGTTTGGAACTACCCCAAACATCTGAGTGAGTTTTTCTAAGATGAGAAACTGTCCATAATGATTTTGGCACTCCATGGTTGACCAACCTAAGCCTTATCCATCACCCACATGTCATTAAACCAAAGAATGAACTCTTTGAGTTAATCATTTAGCTAATATATCAAAAAATCTCCATTTATTATTTTATATAAAAAGACTATTTACCAAATTAAAACAAATACAAACATATTGGAAAATGGAAACTAGATTAGTGACCCGTATACAATTTTTTTATTTAATTAAAATTATAACAAACAAATAAACATGAATGTCTTTTATGTGCTATATGGTTATGTACTTATGTGGATTTGAATTAGCAATCCCACCCAAGTCCTCCATTCGGTGTTTCTTACCATTGGTTGGAAGATAAACAAATATTAACATTTAATTGATAGTGAAACAAATATGAGATATTATATATGCATATGGGGTGATGTGAATGTTAATTAATCCACTAGCTCACTTTTACTTACCATTGGTTGGGAGTGGAATAATAGAGAAACATATATTATTAGCACACATGGTTAAATATAAAAAAAATCTGAAGTGGAACAAATAAAAAAGGGCAAATAAATCAATCTTTGTCTCCAATCTTCTACTGCAATTTTTACCATTCATGGATGCTAATGGCAGATACTGTAATTCGGTTTTCTAAAAGAAAAAAAATGTTACGTAACATTAACGTGACACTAGCCAGACGATGGGTTGAGATCACGTTGCCTCCGTTTAGATAGGGTTGACAACTCTGACGTGTTGGCATCTTGATTTCAAGTCGGTGGTCAGATAGATAAACCTGAACCCGAACTCAACCCGTTATTATTCTCAATCAGTCTTAACTCGGTCACACTTAAAATCATGTCGTGTTTATGTTCAAGTCAACCTGATTAATGTTCATTTATGAATAATGAGTAATACCTAGTTATATTTTTTGTATTGGACTCTAGGTTCTAGCAAGAGGCATGACTAATTTTTGGTGCATGTCATATTGTCATGTACTCATGTTGCTAAAGTACTGGGCTAAGGATTTACATATTATGGGCCCACTTGCTTAAGTACTGGGCTTACTCAGGGTCTACTAAAAACTTTCTTAACGTGCTAATAATCACTTTTTATGAATTGATTTTCATTTCTTTGTTCGACTTATGGTTTTGATTTGTGTTTTGGGTGTAACAATTCATATGTATTGTGAACTTTACCATGGATTTATCATACATAGCCAATAAAAAAGAAGTTAATATAATGTTAGTAATTTATACTGTATTAATCGTGTTGGGCTGGAACAACGGGTTTTAGGTCCAAATCCACATGGTTAGCCCGTATGTGATGGTAGGACTATTAGAGTGTTCACAGCGCTTCGGCTCATGAAATTGCTAACGGTTCATTTCATGGTTTTACGACTTCTATAATGGTTGTGAGAACTTTATTCTGGACAACATCATTTTCACTTTGCTAGTTTAAAGTTGTTTCTGCTGCAGTGATTACTACTCAAGAAGACTTGATACAACTCACCATCACCAAAGGGTGTTCTTATTCTTTTTGAAACCGGTTAATCAAAAAACCAAACTGAAACCGTTTTAAACCGAACCGAATTATAAATACCGGTTTAGGTTCGGTTTTAAACCAACATTGAAGTGAATTACTAATTTGGTTTTACAGAATTTGAATTTAGCTCAAATCGAATAACCCAATTAACAAATAATAATTATTTAATTTTCCTCATTTATCTATATTTAGTCCAACTCAATTCAATAACAAATAGCGACAAGAAAACATCACATTGTTTCTGACATTCAATTACGGACAAGAGGTCCATTATGTGTTTTTGTTTTCACTTAACTAATATTATATTCCTTTTATATTTGAATAGCGAACGAATTATCCAAATTGGGTACCGGTCGCTAAATTCACCATATCGAAATAAACTAGCATTTCAATCCTGTAAAAACTCTCACCTAAGGCTAACGCCCGAAGGCAAAAGAGTGTCGTGAAATAAAACTCGTTAAGTTCAAGGATCCGACTATTGAATGTCACGTACTCGTCTAGTCTTTCATCATCACTCTGGTATCTCTGAAACTAAATGTTGTGGAGATGAATCAAACATGTATCACATGAAACATCAAGGCCTTTCCTTATTACTCCACAAGAACCTCATTGGCAATATTACATCCATTAATGCTTACTTAGTACTTAGTGAAAGACTCACGGAAATTCGACAAAAGAAGAATAAAGGGACAATATAATTATGCAAAATTAAAGACACAAAGGTGGACCTCACATATAAGTTCTGGGCATCGCACCGCACGCGTTGGTTGGGACCCACCGACCCATAAACATAAGACTATGTTATGGAACTTCATGGCCCTTGTTTTGTTTGGAATTGGGCTTCATATTTGCTATTGCCCATGAATGTATGGTAGTAATCTTATACGTTGAGAATTCAATAATTGTATACGTCATTAGTTTGATCCTTTGTAGGAACTACCCGTAATAACGAACTTGCAAAACGGATCTGTTTATGATAAAGAGATTCGTCGTTCCTGACCCTACTTCACCTAAATTGTTTTTTGAGCAAGTAAAAGTATTGTCTTGGTCTAAGTGAGGATAACATTTCTCTCCTATATATCCATGGAGTTTGGGAAAATCCAAACATCTCAGAGATAGATAGAGAGGTAGGATTTATCGAATGAACTGCTCTCCTTCGTATACGTCAGGAGTCCATTGATGAGAAGAGGTTGGGGAAAGCTTGAACCCAATTCATACAGTGATGAATATGAGCGCAATTGAAATTCATGAAGAATTATAATTTAAGGGTTCAAATCATCATCATCATCATCATCTTATTATTATTGTTATAAGAAAACAAAACACTTATAATAGCAACGATTTTTAAATTAATCGCGTGACATCATTTATCAAATACCATAGCGCATCCTAACATGATGGAGGTCGTGGCATCGGGTGATTAGAAGTATAGTAGACCAGAGCCCAAGCCAAGAAGGATGTGCTAGATAACTAGAGTTTGGCTTTTACTATCGATGCAGCTTGGAGCTTTAGCTCGTAGAGTGAATCGTTTTGATATGTAGTATATGTGTCGAATTGTGTAATTGGGATGTCACTTGTTCAATTAATCAATATACATATGATCAGGGCCGGCTCAACAAACGTGGGGCCTAAATCTAAACAAGATTTTGGGGCCTTTTCATAACAATTGTTACGATTATTACAAGTCTAGAACTCATAACTTATACTTTCGTAACAACCAAGCCTACCATCACACCAATACATTAATTTGAGTTTACTATACTCATTATAATATATCTATATTTAATATTTTTTTTGAGATTTAAAGGCCTTAACTGAGTGTGGACCTAAAGCCCTAACTTATTTTGGGATTTAGAGGTCTTAATGTTTTCATTGTCCCACGTGCCACCCTACATATGATACATATTAACATTGTCATAGTTTCAAAACACATACAAAGAGCTCAATCTTTACTACGTCACCAATGCCTAAACCCTTTTCAAATAACTTATAATAAAACAATATAATTAAAAGCTGATACAAAGGTTTGTAAAGTTACACTATCTTCGTATTTGAACCGCAATTAATTAATTATAATTTGTTTTGATAACCGGGATTATTCCATTCTATTGTTTTTAATTAAACGATGTTAGAATAACCCTTATTGAATTAATAAATCTGATCACGAATTACAGTTTGCATAAGAACGTGCAAAGCATATTAGTGTTTAAAATATTAAAGAACCAAAAGAAACCAGAAAGTTGCAACCCTTTTTATTATGGTGAACAATATATAACTTTTTTTATATACGAGTTAGCATTTATTAAAACAATGTACATATGGTTCCATCTTGTTTTCTCATCAACATATTTTCAATCATAATTTGTTTAGATTCTTTAAATCCAAATTAATAGGTAGCAATAGCATAATGTTGATAAGAAAAAATTATATGATGTGATTTGGTTAATGCATGTGACATAATCAAGCCTAGATCTTACTTTCTTATCAACATCTTTTCAATCATAATTTTATACAACCTGAAACCAGCGAAACGGAACCGAAATAACCAAAAACGGTTATCGGTTATTTTTGTACCCTCAGTTAACCTAAATTGACCGAATTAAGCCATTCATTTGTTCATATTTATTTAACTTTTATACATCAACTTAATTCATGTTTTATAGTATCTATCTCTTCTAATAAAAGCCTACCACTTTTGCCACTTGTCAATACCATATCCCTCCTCACCTTTTTTCAACCAATTTTCATATATGGTCCTTATCTTTTAAGTCATTTCAATATATGACATTAAAATTATAAGTTTATTACAACTAAATTCGTTACTACATATAATAAGTATTCTCCATATGATTTGACAAGAGACGATTAGTCATTAGTATTTATTATGGTTTATATTCAAAATAATAAGCAATAAACATTCGATTCATAATATGTGGAATGAGAACAATCAACTTGGACTAAATCCTGGTAACGTCAGCGGCTAAGGCTTAGCTTTTAATACCTAAAAATACATTTGATTTTAAAACTAAAAGTTTTTAGGTTGACCCGAAACCTAAAATTCAGACCCAAGAACCAACCCGAATTACTTCGGTTCAAATTCTGGTTAGTCTTTTCTTGGGTTTGAGTTTCTCGGGTTGGGTTAGTTTGGGTTCAAGTACGGGTTTTCTTGGGTTGGGTTTCATGTTACAGGTAAAACTGACAGCCCTACTTTCAACGGTTATATATAAGAATCACTACATTCACTTTATGCAACTTTAAATCTTATAATATTCTTCTAACTCAGAATAATCACTATTATTTGAACATGGTTTTATGTTAGTATGTATTTTTCATTTTCCTGGCAATTACATTCATATGAAACAAACAAATCATTTTGTTATATTTAAATTTTTGGTTTTTATTTTGCTTGATTATACAATTTTTAATTGTAAAATATAAAGTTAATTAAAACATTTGTCATACACAGAATATTAATAACAACAAATTTATCATGATCAATCAATTTCAAATCGTAAAGATTCTAAGAATGATTATATCATCAAAGTTCAGGTATAGGGGTTTTGAGATAATCATGTTTTTTAATAAACATGAGCAGATATTCTCAAATGACATGATATTTTATGTATATGAATATTTTTTTATTAATATCATAGATATATATATTATCATTTATCTAGAGTTGGTATGTACTTGGAGAACATTTTTTGTCACACGGACAACTATATATAGCTATATCAAGAGTTATATGCAGACCCATATGTTACTTTATTAATAGCTACAAGCAGACATGGACTAAAGATTTTGATTTTTTATGAACAATATATACATGTTAATACAATCACAAATGTAGTGTAAAAGGAAGTTTTTACCTATTTGTAACATATTTGTGTAATATTAGTTATGTAATTTATGTAAGTTTAATTTAATTGTAATTGTATTAACATTATATAATCAATTTCTTGAATGTATTTCACTTAATGGTCAAAGTTTAAAATTTTCAACAATTACCCGTGTAATACACGGGCCTCAAACTAGTCATCTCATATATATATACAATCTTATTTCATTTATTTATATTTTCATTTCATGTACTTATAAGCAAAACATTAGCCCAAGTTTGACTTTGGTTATATACTGAAATTAACCAAACCGAAAGCTAATAAACTAAACAGATTAACCGTAAACCGATTGGTTAATTCAGCTAAGGCAAATAATCGAATCGAACTGAACCATGCATTTAATCAATAACATGTCCCCTTGAAAAATCTATATTCATGATAAGGTCGTGACGTGCAATACTTTTTGTTAACTAACCTCTTCCACTACACATGATATTAGAATATTATAGTTGAAAACTTATTTATGTTAAATAGTACATTTAAAACGTTAGCTATGAAAACATAATAATTCTCAAACTTTATTTATGAACTATAGTAGCAAAAAAAAGTTGAAAACTATGGAAATGATCAGCCATGCATGGTTACATTTTAGTAACTAGAGATTGAAAGTGTGTTATGATTTTGTTCATTTCTATACTCCTCTATATATGTAATTGAAGATCACCATGATTGCCTTATATTTTGTTTTTATTTGAGGTCCCTACCTACGTCTCTATGTATATATACATTGAGCCATGATACGATCATCATTGTTTGCTTTGAATGAGAGTTTTGTTGTCGTGTGCGTTATGCTCTCCTTAATGACAATCTAATTAACAAAATTACATCATAAAATACGTGTAGTTAACTGTTTTTTTTGTTTACTTTTATAATAATAATAATAATAATAATAATAATAATAATAATAATTTCCTGTCTTGGTAGCTTCAAATCAAACGTGCCAAGTAAGTGAGTAACTAAATATAAAAAATGTGTTCTGACAACCAACATGTGTTAATACTCTTTTAGTTTAATATTTTCGGTTTCCTGAGGTCTGAAAACGTAGAGCTACTTAGTCGTATCCAACGAATCATGTATAATGCTATTTTTAAATGACTTAGTTTTACTATCAAAAAAATCGCTATGTGTTGAAAAGAAAAGGAAGAAGTAAATTAGATTTTAAAAATCTCACCCTCTACAGTTAACTGATTATAATTTCACCTCTAAAATTTTTTGCCAGCAACCTTACCTTTCGGCTTTCACTATATTTTTTCTCCGTTAAGTTTTTCACACTAGAAAGAATAAAACATTGTTTTTTGTTTTTTTTACCTTTTTTTCCCTCTCTTTTTCACACCTTACACTTTTCACCCTATTATTATCGACCAACTGTATTAAAACATTGACACTATTAAAATCGTGGAAGGTCAACGTATAAATGAAATTGACGTACTAAACGTGAGAATCAAGTAAAATAATTATATATAAGTAGAGTAATTATGTAATTACTCTATGACACAATTACATAATTACTCTACTTGTATCAGTGGCGTAGGCAGAAGTTTTTCCCTACGAGTTCGGAAAATTTCAAGAGACGGACGATCGATTGTTTATCACTTAGATTTGGGTTTTCTATGGGTTCGATGTTGAAATTTCTACCGGTTCGATGTCAAAATACACTGATATATAACATTATAACAAAATTTTGTACGGGTTCGACCGAACCTGTTCTCCTATAGCTGCCTAGGCCCCTGACTTGGATATATAATTACTCTACTTGATTATTATGTTTATCACGTTAATTTCATTTGTATCTGATTCAAACCTATTAAAATCTAATTTACCTTAAATAAACATAAAAACATTGTTTTATACATACATTGCTTTAAAGTTTAGGATTATTAAAGACGTGATGTTGGATTGGATATTGGGGAATAGAATAGAATAGAACAGAACAGAACAGAACAGAACAACCCCTGTCCTACTTTCACGTCTGACAAAACTCCATGAACATGTACACGCCATGCATCAACTGATTCATATTATTTATTTATTTATTTTTATGACCGACATGTCATGGAAAATCATTACACCCCACTCCCACATGCCATGCATTTTATTCGAATATTATTACAAAAGTACATAATTTTACGGCTCTATTTTATCACAAATTTTCACTAATTACCTGTAAGGCCATGTAGTGGAGGGGCTATATTTGGGCGCGAATTGTGACACATGACATCCAGTCAGTATGGAGTTGAAATTTGTTTTCGGGGTGTAATGGTATAGGGGCTACAAGTTAGGTCTACAGTATCTTTTTTTATTATTTTCATTTTATAATTAAATTAATTAAATAAAAACCAATTTATTTAAATAATTAGATAAAAATGCATTAAAATTAAAAAGAAATACAAAAAAATTAAAAAATATAACTAATAATGCATTAAAATTATAAAAAAATACATAACTAAAAATATTAAAAAACATAACTAAATAACATACTAATATCCATAATATTTGCGCATTTTTTCAATTCGTTGTCGTTGCAATAATGCGGCCTCTTCGTGTAACCCGGCCGCTTTGAAATCGTTGCAATTAATTCATTAAATTGACCAGTATGCATCATACTAAAACTAATACTAATGAAATGATAATAATGATTAACTAAATAAATAAATAATAATAGTAATACAGATCACCTATCCATTTTATCATTTTCAAGAATATAGTAAGTCACTTTTTCTCCTAGTCCATCTTTAGTAGAAGAAAAAAAAAACACAAACCTCCAAACCAAGAGAACAAACAACCTAAGCAAAGTACCAAGATCCTGTTCCTGTTCTCATCATTAATGCAGTTTCTTCTATATTCATTGTTTCTTGATTATTCTTAAACCCTAAAAGATTTCCAAGTTTTCTCTATTTATATGTATGGATTTCTTTCATATCCTGACTGTTCATAGATCAATCCACAAGAATAAGTTATACAGATTTACAATATGACCATGTTTCCTACTCATCTTTCGTCGAATTATGTTAATGGCGTGTTTTCGGGTGGCGGGTATGACTATTTTATTAGTTTAGGAAGAGGGTTTGTGTCAAATCTAATGGCGGAGGATGAATCAAGAATCGAAAGTAGTTTGGATAACGAAGAGGCTGGATCAAGCATGAAAGATGTCAATATTAATATTCATGAAGATAATGATGATGATAATAGCCGGTGGCTTCAACTGAGTTTAGGTGGTACTGAGTCTCAGTCCACTACCAGCCAAAGCCACCGGCAGATACTGACGGCGGAGATTTCAGCTCCGCCATCAGTTGATCTTGATTTGTTTCCTGGTGGTGGCAGTGGAAGCTCGTCACGACAGACATGGCAACCACTGGTACCACCACCACCTCAGCTCGTTTTTCAAGGGCATCGCTCTATGCCAACCGCTTTCTTTTTGCAGCCGCAACAAGCGGCGGCTACCTTGAATTCCGTGCAATTAATGACTTTACAACAGCAGCAACAACAACAGACTAATTATAATTATATGCAACTAATTAGGCCTTTTCCAGCAAACATGATGGCATCACCTCTAAATCCACCGGTTTCTTCATCCTCTTCATTTTCGGGTTCTTCGGATCAACAAGGACGTCCGGTTCACGTCCACCGTCGATTAAATGTCGCAAGAGTAGTCAACCCGCCACGAAGACCTCATTCCGGTGTCTGGTTTATGCTTCAGGCGTCTCAAAATCAGTAACTTTCAAAACCCTAATTGCTTATTTTAAACATATTGTTACCTGCATGGCACGTATGAATTTAATCTTAATTTCTTATCTCGTTTAATGAATTAATATTGCAGATTAAAGGAACCATTTTTGCCTCAAATACCAAAGAGCTATCTAAGAATCAAGTAATCAATACTTCATATTATCAATTAGTTTCCAAATTTTTTGTTCTTAATTTGTCAATAGTTACTAATGTTTATATCTTGTTTACAATATATTTAAGGGACGGAAGAATGACGGTTGGATTGTTAATCAAGTATCTCGTTAACAAGCTTGAACTTGGAAGCGAATCCGAGGTATGTTTATTAAACAATACTACCATCACAAATTCACAACCATAAATCTTTAAATAACTGTTACTCCATAACTGCGCGCAATGTACATCTTGATTGTTTAGCACTTTAGCTAATAACATTAATGTCAATGTAAGGCTAGCTCATTCTGGTAGTTGAGGTTCGTGCGTCTTAGTAAGAGGTCTAGAGATATATGTGTTATGGGGTTTTGTTAGAAGTATTGTAACAATATTAATATTAATAACATAGTATAGAATAACTAAATAATCCGATATTATTATTTTTATGTTTGTTTGTTAGTTATTATTCCGGTTAATACGTATATAATATGGTGGTATTATTCATCTCTTTTTTTCTCCATGATTGATCATCATGCAATTGTATATACCATATCAACATGTTATTTTATATATGTATGTATATATGATGTAAATGTGTAAATAATATGTGTTATAGGAGTAATCTAATTAAAAGAGGGAAAGCTCATAAAACAATTGTAAGAATATGGTTGGTGAGAGTAGGATGAAAGGAACATTGTAGCAAACAAGAATGGATTGAAGGGTATTCAAGTTCTTAGTTTAGTAATACTGAATTAGGTGGTGAGTACATTTGTAGGTAATTTTGGCATTATGGTAGTAGTTTAACAGGAGTTAGTCATGTCAATTAGGGTAGGGATATGACACCCACGTTAAACATGGAAACACAAGCTTGAAGAGGAAAATTATGTAGGTCCCAAGTGAAGGAATTGAAGGACAAATGTTGAAAATAAACTTAGAAAACTACTTGCCACCATCACCAATATCCTCCCAAAGTTAACAGGAAAGAACACTTAATTAGCATTTGCTTGCTTCATGTGTTAGCTACCATATACATCATTGTAGGTATATGATACATACATATATACATATATAATATTTATATATATATTTATGTGTTGCATATCGTCTTTCTTTGCGCGTATTGATCAATTTTATAGCCGACATATGAAGCGAACTAAGGAAACTAATTAAACAAAGAAACCATATATAGAATGTGTAATGTGTTTTACATGTGTACGTGGATGTGCATAACTTGGCATAATTATAGATTAAAGATAAAGTCCAACGAAAACTAAAATATTCTGAACTATATATTAACAAAAATGTGCATCATATATAAATTGTTATAAGATAAGCTTCTGTTTTCTTGTTACTTATGTGAACACTTCTATATCATGTTTATGTAACATTGGATCATGACACACTAAGTTAAGCTTGAAATATATTCATCCTAGACATATGATTAAGTTGTTGAACCATATGTGCCCCTCTTTAGAATTTTATGACGAGTACAAAGACAACAAGAAGTGACTGCGTATATTAAGATTGATTGCCATTAACAATGTTAACATACCAAGACTAAGTAAAAATTGGGGAATGCTATTATGAACCCTTAATTCTTCTACCAGGTTTATAGTAAGTTTTTAATATTAACATACATATGACTTTATGATGCATCATTAAAGCCAATAAAACTTGATTGACGCGGTTGTTTATTTGTCTCTATCTATCTATGTATATATATGACTGATAATTAAGAGATCACGAACAAGAGTTTATACAATCATGGACATGTAAAAAACTTTTAGCTAGTTCTTAAAAAGGCAGACTAAGTCTTTTAGCCGACAACCAAAAGCGCAAGCTTCGTCAGCGTTTTCCTAGCCATCTTAGTAAAAAGTGTAGGCCAAAGATATCCTAGCGTCTCAACCGGTGGAGATATGATATTTTCCCTACACATTATTGTTGGATCAAACATGCAAATCACTCAATGACAGTCTTTCATGGTAGGTTACATTTCTATTCCTACACAACATTAGATAGATATTTGTAGTAAAACTAGATGTTGTTTGCACCGTGTTTTAAAACATTTGTTTCCTAGCTAGCTACATGCCAAGAACTAACATAGATGGTCAACTTAAATATTTAATGTATTCCTGGAATTAGCTACCATATCTTTTGGAATAATAAACAAAATAGGATCTCTACATGCAACCAAACAAGAATATTCTCAACTATATATAAAATCACATATAGTATTTTCTATGCGCGCAATAAAAGAACAGGCATTTTGAGACGGGGTACAATTTCAGCAATTGAGTCACGGGTGTCTTACATATTCATACCCAAGGGCGAAAATAGAGGGGTTCAAGTTTATGTCTACAGTCGGTCAGGGGTGAAACCAAAGCAACGTTTTGATCCAAGTATAGTTACTGAAATTTATCATATTTTTTTCATAAATATTAAATATGAGTTTGATCTTAAAAGTTCTAGTTTCTGGATAGGACTATCTATATTTTATGTTAGCTAGGGTAGTATTTTAAAGTTTGACCCCAAATTATTCTCTTTCTTAATATTGTGACCCTCAATTAAGAATTTTTGATTTCGTCACTAGACTACCTAACACTTATATTTAAAAGAATATAGAATATTATGTATGGTAGTAGGTTGTATAAACATTCCTTTCTATTAGATTTTTGAAATAATTAATAGTATTATTGGATAGCATACCATACAAGGTCAAACTTATGTAAATACATGTAAGGATTTGATCCAGCAAATCATTGATGATGCTAGCTACTTTAGCTGTTTAGTTTGCTTTGACGTGAAGGAATCAAATATCCCATGTCATTCTAACCATGCTACAAAAACAAAATGTTTATCCAATCATTTGCTTCCTAAATTACTAGCTACCTTATAATATCCACGTCATATCAACATGCATATGTATGCATGCATGCAATGTATGATGCATGTTGCCTTTTCCTCTTATAAAAACAACTATGAACAATATTACCGTGTATGGAGTTTTATCATGCATGATGGTTTTGTCATGCTTTCGCATGCTTCAACTCAATTCACAAAATAAATATAATAATTATAAATATATATAGATATAAAAAGATTATGTGTATATTATAGGTATGGAGGTGGCATCATGGCTCTCTCTCTTATTAGGGTCCACTACTCTTATTGCTTAAAAGGGGTTTCGGTTCTATCATAATACCTTGTATTAAGTGCTCCACTTACATGGAGAAAAGAAACATATGGAGTAGTTCATTTCAAATCAAAATGTCAATCAAGAAAATAAAGTAAAAAAAAGGATCAAGTGTATTTTTACTTTTGGAGAAAGCAATGCATGGACATGATTAAAATCTAGAGGATATCAATCATGTCACTCAATAAAAAGTAATTAAGTCCACTCGTTTACATTGGGACGGATGGAGTAATATTATAGTGTGAAAGTTATGGCCGATGTTTTTAAGTATATAGTAATGGTTAACTGAAAAATTTTCTGACCTCGTGAGAAAACTACTATAGAGAGTGAGGGATGTTCAATGTAAAATTAATTTTACTTAAAGAACCACAATAACAACTTAAATACTCATAACTATTATTTTAAGAATGTTACATAATAAGACTTTTTATAATATGTGATTATGTTCAACCCTTATACATAAACGTCTTTATATAATTTTAAACTGAACGCCAGCTGTTTATTTCAACATTTTTTATAAACTTCACCCTTTCCCATATAATATACTGACAACTGTTTAATTAATCGTAACAGATAGAGATAATATGTAAAGGACACCAATTACTATCATTATCCACGCTACAACACGTAAGAGATACAATATGGAACAATCCAAGGAATGATGCCATCGGGTTTACCGTGATTCCACAATCTTCAGCAACGATCAATCATTTGATGGTGCTAAACTATGGTAGAATCGCCTAATATCATAAAGATCAACTTATTTGTTGTAATTGTACTCTTTTTACACCCACAAGCCTCATGCATGCCAGTCATGATGTTTTAAGTTATGGGAAATTTTTATCCCCTTTTGTTTTATTTCCCTTAATTCTTTATGTGGGTTTTTATTATTATTATTATTAATTCTTTTGGTTCTTTAATTGTAACCCTGATATGAAAATTGGAACTAATTATTAATTACTTTGTTTATGTGTAAAAGCGATATAATTTAACTTGAGATTAAGATTACATCAATCATGTTGTGTTTCAAAACTATACATTAATGCAAGTTAATGCATAGTGTAAATAGGTACGTGGTGCGAATGAAATTTGGATTTCAAGCAATATATATTTCCTAATAAGTTTTGCATGCTTATTCAAACGTAATCATTGTTTTGTGATGTAAAAAACCGAAAGAATTATTTTAGAATTCTTAATTATTCTTGGTGATTTAAAAGTAGACCTATAACTTAAAAAAAGTAGACCAATTATGAAATTAAATAAAGGCATATTATATACTAGCTTTGGAACCCGTGTATTACACGGTTTTAAATAATTAAAATTTTGCGAGTCATGAAATTAACAAAAAAAAATGATAAATAATTGTTCTAATTTCTTTTCTAAGCTCAAGCTTTGATAAATTTGGATTGAGCTCATTTAAACTTGTTCCAACGCAAGCTTCGATTTGATTCACCCCTACACTATTTTTTATTTATTTATTTCTTGAGCTTTTTGAGCATTAGGTTTGAAAATTATGTTTGATAAAAAAAAACTTATGGCAATCCATTTGACACATAAAGAAAAACATAACCAAACCAAATCAACTTATTTCTAAGTAAACGGTTCCTTTATGTTTCCAAGTAATGTGTATAATCGTGCTATGTGATTTGAAAAGGCAAGCACTGACATCTATGATATTTGTAAAGTTGCAATTGCCATATGAAACATCTCTAATATACCATGCCATGTGAATAGAGACTTTTTTTATATCTTATAAAAGTTTTGGTACCCAAGCGTTGCGACATGTACTGTGTTTTTACACTTACGAATATAAAGTTTTGGTACTGTGTTTTTACACTTACGCTTATTTGGCCAAAAGCTATGTAACCAAGCCATGTAGCTAGGGTAACCAACAGAATGAAAGATAAGTGTCTAAGTGAGAAGAACATAGTGTAGTAGAAATGCTTCTTAGAAATAAATAAAATAAAATATCATATTATAATTATCAGGGTTATCCAGGGTGAGGCTTATATGATTGCATCAAATGAGCTCAATCTCAAGTTTTCCTTCAAGTACATTTTTGTGACGCTTATTTGGACTTATAAGATCTTGTTTATCTCATTTTAACCATGGCAATTTCTGCAGAGTAGTTCACTATCTATCTGCCAGAATAGCCAAATTCAATCAGGGGTTTCTGAGATTAAAATGAAGCATATAATTACCTAGAAAAATGGATATTCTAGGCAGGCTAGGCTTCTCCGTAACATGTGAAAACGCATAATGTTGGTACGAATTGACATGGGCTTGGCTGAGTTTTTTTTTTACCTGAAAACACTTATTGTCAAAAAAATGCAATTACTTCTAAAACAATTGATCTGTAAATATGATTATAAAAAATACAGACTTTTGACCCGTTTGGCAACTCTAATGACCCACTATGCCCGTTTAGCATTTTCCTTATTAAATCCATACCAACTGTAGGTATCTTAAATTGTGTGTTAATAAAACCACATATTGAACTTGTAATATGAGCACAACTTTTGAGAAGTTTTCACTTTCTGTATGATAATTGCTCATTATTGTGGCATTTCTTTAATGTGCCTTGATTTGGAGGTTCATTGTTGAAAGTGAATGTGATATAACATAGCAAGGTAGTGAGAACTAATATAATAATTTTTAAAATAGAAATATGAACATTAACCCATTCCACAAAACTCTGTAACTTTTTTTCTAATAATTAATATCGTAATCAGAAAAATATCACTTCTTTTATGATTGAATAAATAAAAAACTATCTTGTTGAAATAATAAAAGCAATTAATTTTGATTGCAAGAACCCATAGACCGATAAACATAAGTTAATTTCAGTTGAATCACATATATGGTTCACTTTATTTTAACAAACACTTGAATATTCGTCCCAAACATGAATTTTCAAACTCTAGGATTAGAAGTTTGAATATAAAATAATAATTATAAGAAATTAAGAATCAATCAATAGAAAACCTAAAAACAAATATAGTTAAAAGTTATAACACTTGGAACAATTGCTGGATTGCATATACATTACCTGAGCAAACCCTGGAATTGTGGCAGAGGAAGATGATTCATGAAACCCTAGAAGAACAAAACTAATATCAGTTAGTAAATCCCTAGGATTAGAAATTGTAATATAAGATGATGACTGTAACGTGTAACTTTGTAAGAAGCAGTCAATAGAGCAGAGAATTGACAGAGATAAGGAGGAAGGAGACGGTGGTAAAAAAACCCTAGCTTGAACAAAATAGATTGGTTTCCAACTTTATATATGACCCGGAAAAATAATGGGTTTGGATCCAAATCACGTTTTGCACCGCGAGCTTCAAGAAATCAGAATAGAGAAAAGAAATTTGGCGGGATTTTAATGTTAAGAATTAATATTACATGTCTTTATTTTACTTTATTAGAATATGTAAATATATAATAATTGGAAAGGTTTTAGTGGATAATGAATTATACATTACGCATTAGATTTTTTTTTTCAATTTTCTCTTTTATTTATCATACTATACTTTTCATAATATTATCTTTTTATAATTTTGTTACTAAGTATGTTTTATTTTTAATGTCAATAATTTTCTACTTTCAACATTGTTCACTAACATTTTTCACCTTTTACAAAATTTTTATTTAACGTTTTAGTCTAAATTTTACAAATTTACATGTTACAACACGCATGTGTTGTTCAACGTTCTTACGTCTATCTTACCCATTCAACTTTTCGGTCATAAGACGGCTTAGTTATTATTTTTGTGTTATTTTTAGGTCTGTTTTCACGTGTTAACAAGCCGCAACAAATGGTCGTGATTAGACGTTTTTAGGTCTACTTTTCGTTCGGTTTAACATTCCCACCACAAAGCACGGATCCAACGCCCTGGTCCATCAACACACGGGTCAGATAAATGTTTCAATGGTTTTCGCCCCACCACAACGCGGTGGGGCTTAATACTAGTTTTATTAGAAAAGTTAAGTATTGTAGTAAGTAATCTTTGACTTGATTAATATTCCATCAAATTTCACAAGTTATATTTTTTCTAACAAGCTGAAAACACAAAAAAGATAAAGAGTGACACAAATAAGGAGGTGTTTGGATGAGTTTCTGAAAACTGCTAGTTTGTTTTCAAAAATACGGAAAAAGTTTGGAAGACCTGCAATCTGAAACTTTTTTACACACACTAATTTATGTTTAGCAAACAAGTTTTGCTTTTTAAAAAACAAATAAACACTTTTCAGAATCTCACCCAAAACACGCCCTAAGTTGAAGTGAAGAACTTACATTAGAGAATAAAACATATAACAAGTAAAGATTACAGATTGGCGCAATTTGTAATTCTATTATCAACACCAATATGCACTTTGAGACCTCCAATTTCATTTTCGAACAACTAGCACCCCAACGTCTGCAAAACCCGTAAATTTGAGCCCTGGCGTTAAGTCAATTGTCATTTAACATGTAAAGATAAGAGACAGGTGCAATTTACAATCTTATAGACAACACCAATATGCATTTCGAGACCTTCAGTTTTCATTTTTGGGCAACTGGGACCCCGAAAATTTGACCCCTGAAGTCAAGTCAACCGTTGATTAACTATTAAAAAAAGCGTAGAATCAAACCGAAAACCATAAAAACTGTTGTTCTTTGGGAAATAGAGAAAACCCAATTGCCCAAATACTACCGCTTTGGAATATGTATCCTTACTTTTATGAGAGAAAGCCCAACACTACTAAAACCCATACAAACCTTAACCTCCAGCCCACCTTATGGGCTTTCATTATCCGAAACTGATTTTGGGCTTTCATCAAATTCAAAACATTTTAAGGTTTTATGTAGTGTCCGCCGTTTCTTTTGTCTATATAAACTGGTGATGCTTGTACAGCTTTAAGGTAACAACTGTTATGATAATAGATTGTGTTCAAATATTGTTTTTGTTTTTGTTAGTTTAATTTTTTAATGGTGGTATTGAAGTTGCATATTATGAAAAAAGTTGTATAGTATTTGGGCTGATTTAAACCATGAGGCTCCAAAATCGAGCTTTTTAAAACTGATGCTTCTTCTAACCACACTTAATTATTAAGCTCTTCATGTTTGTTATTTATATTTGTTATTTTTTTAATTTAGTTCTCCTTTACAAATTTGGATATATTTTCTGTGTTTTTCTTTTTATGTTTTTTTCAATTTATTTTAGTTAATGTTTTGTTAATTTTGTATATGGTTTTTTTAAGTTCAGATAATTTGAAGTCTTGAGTTTAATATCTTATGCAACTTGTATTATGAACATATGGGTGCTGTATATGTAGTTACTTTTATTTGTGGTTTTAAATCCTGTCTAGGTGATCGATTAATTGCTAGTCGGTATCCTACCTTTTATCGCTATTTGGTCGAAGTTGAAAATTTTTATTAGTAGTTTTGTTACTGGTTTCTTGATATAGTGAGATGTATTTTACAAAAATAAAAGTTTATTTGCCAAGAAAGCCTATTTTTAACTATGCTTTATCATGTAAAAAAGGAAAGCTTATTGGATTTTTAATATCTTTATTGATTGAAATCAACCGATAATAATATATATTCATTTTATCAGTGTTGGTGATTTTAATTTTTATAAAGGTGGCTCTCATTGGGCCAACAATGTTATATTTTTTTTGAATCTCAAACTAACTTTTTAGGGCTTTTGAGCGAAAGGAGATTAAGAATGATTGATGCAAACTTAACTTGAAATGATGATTCAAATGACTTGATTTTTGTTCCAATTTGTGTGATTGAACTTTAATTAAAAAAATCAAGTTGTTGAAATCGTTTTTGAGTTGAGTTTTACATCAAATTATTCTTAATATCTTTTCAATCAAAAGTCCTAAAAGTTTTGTTGAAATTTGAAAAAAAGTATAACATTGTTAAGTCATTTTTTACACGTGATCATTAGGGGCCATCCTATTGAAATTTGGGACTGCTGATGTTGATAAGGAGAAGGATTATTATCAATCGATAACAGTTAATAGGGATTTTTAAAATTCAATAAACTATAAAGTGAATATAAGTTATAAAACGTATCAATGATTGGTTAATGGCCGGCTCGGGCTACCTTAGCCAACAGGTGTCGTGTACTGAGTACCCGGTGTTACTTAGTTGATAGTTCTAAAAAAATCAATGATTGATTAATTAATAAACAAAAGAGAAGGTTGAATGACTTGTTTCATAGGTGTTTGAACTAATTGATATTAATTAGTAAATGCTTGTCAACTGTGTTGCCTATTAGATTACATGTCACAATGTCATGTAGTCTACCAATTTGTCAATAAAGTGGAATAAACAAAAAATTAAGTCTATTATTTAATTTTTGTTGTAACCTGTTTGGTACTTATTGAAACCATACGTTCGGAACGTGGTTGTAATTTTCTTCAGCAAAATTGGTTTTAACCTGGTCAATTGGATCGAAACTTTTAAAACCAAAACTAAAGCTGATGAAAAATGGTTTCAACCCAAACCAAATCGATCATAAACTGGTTTTGACTTTATTGTTCAACCAGAACGAGTTTCAACCTAAACCTGTTTTGAGTTTTCAACCGCTTTGTGCATCACTAGTCCACACTACTGGATTTAGATATTAAACATGTTACCCAAACATCCAAAGTTGCATGGATATTATACTTGAAATAATACAACAAATAAACATTGTGGGTGTTACAAACTACAAAAATAGAAGAAGCTCCCGTAAAATTTTATTACATAATAAGGGTGCAAATAGCCGAACTGCTCGCAAGCAACTCGTGCTCGGAATGATAAAAACTTCCAAGCGAGTCATGCTTTTTTGAGCTCGATCCTCATATAATGCCCATTTAGTTATTCAACACAAGCTCTAGCTAGGTAAAGAAAGCTCTATTGCACGACCGAGCACGATATGAGCTTTGGCTCGTTGAACTACACGAGCTGTAGCCAAACTTAGGCTCTCATTAACAAAAAAACGTATAAACAATGTGAGCCTAAGTTTAAGAAAAATAGCTCAAAATGAGCTGAGCTTGAGCCCAAGCTGTTGTAAGCAGTGTTGCAAAAAAATCGCTAGTCGGTGGTCGGGCGGTGGAGTTGGGACTAGCGATTAATCAGGATTAGTCGAGATTAATCGGGATTAATCGGATCGGACTTTAATGTATATTTTTCAGTTATATACATACACATACACATTTTTATATGTAATTTTCAGTTTTATACGTACACAAACATATTTTGGCCGGAAATTGGGTGGAATCTCGCTGGAAACCACTAGTTTTTGCTGCAATCTCGCCGAAAATAGTTGATTTGGGTCGGAATCTCGCCGTAAACCACTGATTTTGGTCGGAATCTTGTCGAAAATCGTCGATTTTGGCGGATTTGATCGTTAACCGTTTAATTGGCCGACTAGCCCAAAATTAATCAGTGAAGTGGGGACTAGCGATTAATCGGGGATTAATCGGTGACTAGTCGGGATTTTTGCAACACTGGTTGTAAGTCAAAACAACCCAAGCTCAACCCTAGTTTATCTCAAGCTCGGCTCATTTACACCTCCACTCCAAATACTAAACGGGCTAGAGCTCAGTTTCCTACCAAATATATACATCTATTAAAGTAAAATAAAATTTGTTAACATAATCTATACTTCAAATGAAAAGAAAAAAAAAAGAAAATCCAAAATCCATCACCAAACCATAAAAAAAAACTCCTAAATCCGCCACCAAAACAAAACTCATCCAACACGAAACCATAACTTAATACTCGAAAACATAAGCTGAAAACGCATCCGCACCAAAAGAACAAACCTTCTTCAAGTTCATGCACCCATTGAACAAATACTGCAAACCCACATTAGTTCGACAGGCACTCGGGACCGAAAGCACCTCCAACCTATCAGCATACATTCCAATATAAAGAAAAACATCATCGGTCAACAATCCCGAAGCAGTCAACTTCTTGAGGCCCTTGCATGACTCCACAATCGCACCAAACCCATAGTCAAACGCTTGATGCGTCGTGTGGTCAGGCTCGGTTAAGTTCGATAAGATTAGTTTGAAGCGAGTGACGTTTAGGCAGTTCTTGGAAAAGGTTACCAGCGCGGTGTTTGTCATTTGACTGCAGAAGTAAGTTAAAGTTTTGAGCTTTCGGCAGCCGGTGGATATTGAAGTCAAACCCGCTTCGGTTACGCTAAGACTTCCTTTTCTCTTAAATACCCGCAAGTCTTCGAGGTTTTTACAGTTGTTGGAAACAACCTCAAGACCTTCATCACCAATGTGGGTTCCTTGTACCTGAAGCAAAATAAGTAATCCCAAACAAGTCATGAAAGACGGGCCATGTTTATTGCTACGCACTAGGGGTGGCAATTTCTTACAGGACCCGAACACGACACGTAAATACTCATGTTTTGGATTGACATATTTAACCTGTTTTATAAAGCGGGTCATATTCGGATTGGCCTGTTTAAAAAAACGGGTCATGTTCGGGTTGACCCGTTAACCCGTTTAGTTAAACAGGTCGACCTGCCAAACTGTTATAGAAGTCTGACCCAGGCTTGAGCTTCGCTCGTTTAACTTACATAGAGCTCGTGCTCGGCTCGTTTCGAGCTCTATTTCCAAAGCTCGAGTTTGGCTCATGAGTAGATTTTCAAGCTCGAGCTCGGCTCGGGCTCGGCTCGTTACCATTTATAAGTTATTTTTAAAATAATATAATTATTTTTATATATTTTTTTCTATTATAATTTTCTGTATAAAATAATATATATAATTTAGTTATTTTTATTTATTTTTTATGACACTATATATATATTAATAATTATTAAATATATATTTCAAAAAATTATATAAATCGCAAGCTCTATTAGGCTCGCAAGCCGGCTCGAGCTCGATAAGTGAAGCACGGGCTCGGGCTCGTTTATTAAACGGGCTTACTTTTAGGCTCGAGCTCGGGCTCGGGCTCGATTAAGCTCGGCTCGTTCTAGCTTTTTGGCGAGCCGATCTCGAGTAGCTCGCGAGCAGCTCGGCTCATTTAACACACTAATCCGCTTAACACACTTTTTACAACCCACTAGCTCGATTAACACATTTACAACATGGGTATCATGCGCCAGCCCATTTAGATAGACGGCTTAAACGGGTCGTGTTCGGGTTACACGATTTTAAGTATTTGTGGTTTAAGGCTGATGTTTTTTACACGAATAAAAATACGGGTCGGATTCGGGTTGATGTTTTTTAAATGAATAAAAATTTGGGTAGTGTTCTGGTTGACTTGATTAACCAAACGGGCCGTGTTTTGGTTAACAAGTTTAACCCATTTTTTACAACACCCCAACTTGATTAACACACTCACAACTTGAGTATCACCCGTCAACCCCTTTAACACGGTTAGATAAATGGGCTAAACTAGGGGTGTGCACAAAACCAATCGAAACCGAAAAAACCAAACCCTATTAGAAACCGGCGGTCCGGTTTTGAACTTTAGCAAAAACTGGAATATTGGTTTTGGTTCGGTTTTGTATTTTTTTAAGAACCGAAAAAATCGAACCGAAATAACCAAAAATTAAAATAACCATAATATCTTAACCGTAAGTCCGTAACCATTAAAGCAAAATCTACCGATGACTATTTGCTTAGTTTTAACATATGGTTAACAACAAATATATTTGGTTTATGGTTAATAAATAATAGTACTAGGTTTGATTTTGAATTTTGATATTAAAGGTATCTTTTATTAGCTTTTAATATATGATGTCCAAATATTCAATATTCTATTAAACATTAGTTTTTTTTTTTTTTTTAAGATCATGCCCAATTTCAATATCTTGGGTTTTTTGCCCAAAAAGTTTTGACTCGATTAGTAAAACCGAAAAAACCGCATCCAAAACCGAACCGAACCCAAAAACCAAAAACTGAAAACCGAAATAACCGAAACCGAATGGGTTTAAAAGATCATAAAACCGAAAGTTTGGTTTTTGGTTCGGTTTTAGTCAAAAACCGCACCGAACCGCACCACACACACCCTAGGCTAAACGAGCTGCGAGCGGGCTAACTTGTTTAACCCGTTTAGTTACACAAGCCGACCCTTTAATCTGTTTAACCCATTTCGTTACAACCCACCAACTCGATTAACACGTTTACAGCTTGGGTATCACCCTCCAACCCGTTTGACACGTTTAGATAAATGGGTTAAACGTATCGTGTTTGGGTTACACGCTTTCAAGCGTGTGCATGCTAGATGGATGTTTACAACACAAAAAAATAACAAGTATTACTAAATAGTTTAAGATAACGAAGAACTTACCCATAATCGTTTAAGATTCGCGCATCTCGTTATGAAACTAACCAGCTCCGACCCCAAACGAACCTCAACAAACCTCACATTCAGAAAAACAAGATTCATGCAAACCGGATACAAGGCACGCAACAAAATGGCGCTAACCCGATGAACATGCGTGAGGCTTTGAATCGGGCCATAGTTGCGTAAACACGATGTCAGCTGATGAAAAGAAGTCTGTCCGTTTTGAACCACATTATGATGCATAGATCCAAGACCCAAGTGGACCACACGATGCGATTTGAGTAATATGCTTCTTATCGTATCAACCGCCACTGTTTTGTTTACCTTAAGAGTTGTGAGATTTGGACACCGGGCCACGAGTTGGGAGAGATCGAGTGGGTTTATTTCACCTTTAATGCATGAAATGTTTAATGATGTGAGTGAAGTTAACGTCTCCGGGAAGCAACGGAGCCACTGTCCGGTGGGATCTTTAACATTACATCTTTCCACTTCTAATTGCTCAAGCTTGCTGCAGAGAATTTGGAATAACGGACACGATGTTAATGACATAAAAATTTAAATTTTACTCATATTTAGGAACTGCGAGAACCATATAAATACTACATTTAAGGCGGTTATGTAGCGAAACTGTTGGTGTTTTCTTCGTTTATGTGTCAAAACTAGGGGTGGCAAATGTGACCCGTTGGGTTAAATGGGTTGTATTAATATGTATATAATGGGTCAAACTGAAACAAGATAATGATTGAAACGGGTCAAAATGGGTTGACATTTCTTGAGTTTTTTTTTTTGGAACAAGAAAAGCGGAGGAAACTTTTTAGTATTTTTAGTTTTTGATTTATATTTCGAGTTATGATTTTTTAATTATTTTTTTTTTGAATCTTTTAATGAGGGGTTTTTGAAATGGGTTAAAATGGGTTTTGTAACCCATTTCAAAAACCCCTCATTAAAAATCTTCTTTGTCTATTGCAAAACCGTTACGTTTTCTTCGTTTATGTAGCAAAACTGTTGAATCTTCTTCGTTTTATACATCAAAACCGTTACTTTTTCTTCATTTAGGTAGCAAAACAATTATCTTTTCTTTATTGACCGAGCAAAACCGTTACTTTTTCTTTTTTAAAATAGCCACACTATTACCTTTTCTTCGCGTAAGTAACAAAACCGTTATTTTTCTTCGTTAACATACCAAAACCGTTACTTACTCTTCATACACTTAAAAAATCTTACTACATAACACATTATCTATCATTACTTAGTTCCCATGTCTAGTAAACAATAAGTTAACTCTTCATATTTAACCCATTTTGACCCGTTACCCAACCGCACAGTTACGGATAACCACCACATACCAAACAAACATTATAAAAACAGTTCAAAAACTGAAAACAGTTATTTTACCATCAGTTACAAAAAGAATCTTACTATACAACACATTATTTATAATTACTTGGTTGCTATGTCTGGCAAACAATAAAAAACACATATTTAAACCATTTTGACCCGATACAAACAATCATGTCAAGACATAGCAACTAAGTAATTATGCATAATGTGTTGTATAGTAAGTGTTCTTCTCTTCAATTATGTAGTTTATGCAGTAAAGTGTTAATTTTTCTCCGTTTACGTATCAAAACCGTTTTTCTTTGTTTATGGTATCAAGACAATTACTTTTTCTTCATTTGCGTAACAAAAGTGTTAGTTTTTCTTCATTTGCGTAACAAAACCGGTACTTTTTCTTCGTCAATGTATCAAAACATTTAGTTTTTCTTCACTTACATATCAAAACCGTTACAATTTCTTTCTTTACGAATCAAAACCGTTACTTTTTCTTCATTTGCATAACAAAAACCGTTACTTTTTGTTCGCTTAAGTAGCAAAATCGTTACTTTTTCTTCATTTACGTATCATAACCATTACTTTTTCATTCCTTCACGTGTCAAAACGTAAACTTTTTCTTTGTTTACCTATAAAAACCGTTACCTTTTCTTCATTTACGTAACAAAAAACGTTACTTTTTCTTCATTTACAAAGCAAAAACAATACTTTTTCTTCATTTACGTATCAAAATCGTTACATTTTCTCCGTTCACGTATCAAAAACCGTTACTTTTCATCATTTGAGTAACAAAAACCGAACAGTTACTTTTTCTTTTTTTAACAAAACCATTACTTTTTCTTCGCTGAAGTAACAAAACCGTTATACTTTATTTGTTTACATAGCAAAACCGTTAATTTTTCTTCATTCACACAAAAAAATCTTACTACATAACACATTATCTAACTATTCATGTTTAACCCATTTTAACCCGTTACCCAACGGCACAATCGCGCAAACAAACAATCAACCACTCATTCAAACATTATAAAAAAAAAAGTTCAAGTTCAGAAACATTACGCGCAATTCGCCCCAACAGCCTTCACACCCGCAATCGTAAACCCTTCACACGCACACAACACCAGCGCCTTAAACCAGGGAAAACCCGAAGCGATCATCACCAAACTCTCATCCGTCACCACCATCCCCTTCACCTCTAACCTCTCCAGCATCGGACACTTAACCTTCAACACCTTAATCCACGGGTCCACCGACCGGTCCCACTCACCATTCCCAACACCAAACCTCGGATTAACATTAACACTCACATTATTATTATTATTATTATTATTAATTGAACATTTGCCACCTTTCAAAACTAACGATCGGATATTGGGGAAGCGATCGGTGACCCGGGTCGGGTTGACAGCTGGGCAATTGGATACGTAAACGGTTTGGCGATTGAGTCGATCGATTTTGTACCATAATTTGTTGACTAAGGAGATTGAATTACGATCTGGGTTGTTGGTTAATTTGTTTGTGATGAATTCGATTAGTGATTCGGGTAGATGAGGCATTGAATTGGGTGTGTGTTGATTGAATTGATTGAATTATGGGTTTGGAGAAATTAAGGTTGGAGTGTTGACTGACCGAAGGTTATGGTCTGGGACGAGGTTTTGTCGAATGAGGTTGTTTATTATTATTATTATTATTATTATTATTATTATTATTATTATTATTATTATTATTATATATATATTTGAAGTAACGGTTTTGGATTTTGGTTTTGTGGACTGGTGTGTGGATGATGACAAATGAATGAATGATCATATGATATTCATGATTTTTTATTTGGGTGACGAGTAAATGATACCGAATACTGGTATCGAATACTCGGATAGGAGGTTCCAATTTTTATTGAATTTTTGTCTTCAATACTCGTATTGTACCGAGTATTTTCGATACTTGTATCATACTGAGTCTAACTGGCTAGTTTACCGTTGATCACTAACCGGGTTATTTAATTAACTAGATTTCGAATAACCTGTCTAGATAGCGGTATCAAATGAGATATCTTCGGATCTAATTTGGTATTATTTTTAATTTTAGTTTTTGGGGTTTCTGGATTGGTTTGGTACTGTGATTTTTTCGAAATCTTGCCTTCGATGGTAATACCGTACTGGTTATTTTCGGTACTGATTCTAAGTTTAGTAGAAAGGTTTGGTATAAGAGTTTCTGACTTGTATATATATCTAAAATTGCCCTCATAACGCAACAATCCATTGTTATCTTACTTGCATCGCCTCCAATGCAGGGTGGAGGAAACCATTCGTAACGTATGTGGCACACAGGGTAATGCCCTTGGTTACATGTGGTTGCATGTGGCAATTTCCTTTTTTTGTGTTTGTCTCACGTTTTAACTAAATATATATTAAAAAGTTTGTTGGAGTGAGGTAAAAAACTAATGTGATATGATTAACTAGGTCTAAGTATGAGTTTTAGTTCACATGTAGTCTTAGATTTGTATTAAAAAGTTAAGGTATTTTAGGTTGTTTCTTGTGGGAAACCTATAAAAAAAGTAACGGTTTTGGAGTTTGGTGTGTGGATGATGACAAATGAATCAAATGATCATATGATATTCATGTTTCTTTATTATTTTTTTCCCTCAAATTCGTGCTTTGGTATATTTGGGAATGAGCTTGATTGGGAGCGTGAATTTAATATACTTATAACATGACTACGCGAGTAGGCCTATAAACGAACCGAACGTTCGACGAATCATTCGGCAATGATATTGTTGGTTTGTTATTTGAGCCTAGGAAACAAGGATGAGCAAATCGTTGGTACATGTACCGAATCTGGTGTTGCCGATATTAATTTGTTATCCACTTTTTAAGGTTTCGGGATTGGTACCGGTATTTTACCGAACTTTTGCGTTCGGTATCAGTGTCATACCGAGTATTCTTGGTACCAATATTTATTTTTTTTTTGTGATTTTTTTAGTATTGATACATGTAATGAGTTCATCTCTACTATGAAGCTTTAGTACAAGGCTATCTGACTTGTATCTATTTATTGAAGTACCTTAAAAAAGCAATAAACCATAGTTATTTGACTCGGACCGCCTGCAATTCAAGGTGGACGAAACCATTTTTTCGCATATGTGGCACACAGGGTAACGCCCTTGGTTACATGCGGTTGTGTTTGACAATTTCCTTTTTTGTTTGTCTAACGTTTCAATTAAATATATTAAACGTAGGTTGGGTTTAAAATGCATCCAAGTCAAAAACTGATGTGACATGTTTAACTAGGTGTTTTAGTGTCACAGATAAGTCTCCGGTTTGTTTTAAAACGTTAAGGTATTTTAAGTTGGTTAACTTGTTTCTTAAGGGGAAACCTATTAAAAAAGTTTCAATAATAAACCTTGAACACGTGATAGTTTTGAAAAAAATTCTTTAGAAAGATCTTTTGTTTTGGGATCACCTGCTTCGGTCCTCTACAAAATTGTCGATACTAGGTTGGCCATGCATTTTACATGAATCCAGTGACTCGTGTGGCATCATCAAATGAAACAAATCTTGGATAAGAATCTATAACGGTCGAGAATACCCTTGTTCACGATCTCTCACTTCAACGGCATTTAGGGTTTCTTGAACATTGTGATATCTAACACCAAGTAATCATTAACCCTCTTCCATCTTACCAAGACTACACAGTGTTTTTGTAACTAGAAAGAAATCCTATCTTTATAGCTTTTCATTGCTTAATTATTTATCCGCTTTGTATTGAAATTGAATCATTCATGATTAACAAAATCATATATACAAACATTATCTAAATACCAAATCAGTCTTCCAGATAACATTCGTAAAAGAAGAAAAACTTGGAAAAATCAAGGAAACAACTTGTTATTTTTCCGTAAATAATTCGCTTAATAATTGCAAGCTCGATCCCATAATAAAAAAAAACATGTACGCTACTTACTGCACACGAGCTAAATTTTTGTCTCAAGAAAGTTAAAAGTATATAATTTACACATGATGTGGCTATTTTGCAGTACGCTCTCAATGATGGTGTCGCTGTAATCGCATATTTATTTAACATGTACACTTAAAGTAGCACTTGAAACTAATAGTCAATCAATTTCAGTTAAAATTCTTGAAACTAAATAACTTCTTTTACAAATTCCTTTCTAAAAGCAGATTAATACTCAGGCTCATATCCGAACCTGATTGTACCCTAACCGAGTACATAGAGTATGATTTTCTCCTCAACAACCGTACCGAACTCTACCTGGTTTTTCTCAATACCCGAACCATAAGTTACCACTTTGGAATCTGGATCCTAAGGTTATAAGAGAAAGCCAAATATTTCCACATAGTCTCTGGTTTGTTTTAAAACATTAAGGTATTTTAAGTTGTTTGACTTGTTTTATAAGGGGAAACTTATTAAAAAAGTTTCAATAATAAACCTTGAACACGTGATAGTTTGAAAAAAATGCTTTAGTAAAATCTTTTGTCTTGGGATAACCAGCTTCGGTCCCCCACAAAATTGTCGTTATTGGGTTAGCCATGCATTTTGCACGCTTCCAATGACTCGTGAGACATCATTAAATGATACAAATCTTGGATGAGAATTTATAACGGACAAAAATATCCTTAGTCATGATATTTCACACCAAGTCAGTCATTAACCCTCTCCCATCTTACTAAGACTACACAATGCTCCAGTAAATGGAAATAAATCATATCTTTATAGTTTTTCATCGCTTAATTATTTGTTCACTTTGTATTGAAATTGAATCATTCATGATTAACCAAATCATTCATTCACACACTATCCAAATTCCAGATCAGTCTTCTAGATAACATTCGCAAATTATAAGAATCTTTTGGAAAAATCAAGGAATAAACTTGTTATTTTTCCGTAAATAATTCACTCGCAATTGCGAGTATGTTCCTTTAATAAAAAATCATACACACTACTTTAATACACACGAGCTAAATTTTTGTCACAAGAAATTTAAAGTATATAATTTACGTATGAGGCGGTATTCAGTAGTACCGTTCTCACTAATGTTGTAGATGTAACTGCAATTATATTTAACATATACACTGAAAGTAGCACTTGAAACTAATAGTCAATCAGTTTCAGTTAAAACTTTTGAAACTAAATAAATTGCATTTTATACCTTTATTGCACATTTATTTTTGTGTATAAATTTGTTGCAGCTTGGACATGGACTCGTAACATAGTTCATTAGTTCGACCAAAGAACTAGACCCGGCCCGATTTTCGCAATATCAAATTATCAATATTGAGTCTATTGACTAAAGTTGAGGCTTTTAGTATCCAATATTTTATGTTGGGCTAGTTCGGGCTTGACAATATTGGGTTGGATATAATTTGGTTGATATTCAATATGCTGTAAACCCATAGTGAAGTTCTATTAAAAACTACTTCCTAGGAAGTTGGCCCAACACCAAGTTATTCAAATCACCTTTTTAAATGTTTTACAACAACTAGAGGTGTACAAAACCAGGTTTTTTTTTTCCAAACTGAAATGGTTATTGCATAGTTAAAACCGGTTTGGCTCAAATCGGTTCGGTTTAGAAACCGGTTTTAGCTGCAACTTGTCAAACTGATCAAAACCAGTTCGGTTTGGTTTAAAACTTGTTTAACCAGTTTAATTGTGAAATGAGCGAGCTGCTATAGGAATAGGTGGTCCGGTTCGGTTTTCGGTTAACCGGTTCTACCGACTTTAAATGATCGGGAACACAGAGTAAAAGTATGAAAGTGTAAAACTAGAAGCACAGATTTAACACCTAGATACAAATATAATATTAAAATTGCCATATATCTTAATTATTGTTAAATAAATCAATTAATTAATTTTCACTAAATATACAAATTGAAAAACAATATTTTTCCCGTGTATATATCATAGATCTGTTGTTTGTTAAGAGTTATTAATTTCATTTTTTATGTGCGAGATAAGCTTTTCTTATAGTCCTATTATATATATGTAACAAATTTTTTATACCCCTTTGGTATTAGTGAATTATTATAAACATCTTATACCTTTCTGTCGAAAAAAATGAAATTAAAAAAAAAATACCCGACATGACCCACCCACCCCGGATATTGCCACCCTCCCCTAAGTTGCAATAGCCGCAAACATAACAGAGCCATGAAACGTAAACGCTCATGGCCCGGTCGTCTATGCACGCTACAATTATTGACATTCGTGTGTCTCAAACACGCATACTAGATAATCTATCTATAATATAAGCATGTGTTGTTTTCTCTTTACAAATTAAAAAAATAGTAAATAGAATATCTTTAAATTTATACATATGATACAAAAAATAATCAAAGCTATCTGTATTTATTATTATTGAAAATGAAATATTAGAGGGTTTTGACCATGTGATAAAAGTGAAGGTGAAAAAAAAAGGAACCTTTCAGAAAGAGCCAAATATTATGGAATCTATGCAGAAAGAGGGTTGTACGGTACTGCTGCAATACCATCGCTGTTGGATAGAGATTGATGCTGTGGTTTTGGTGCTGTCCTGGCACTTTACATAACAAACACATTTACACTCCCTCCATCCCTTGTTCTTCCTACCTTATTTAGGGACATTATTATTAATTAATTAATCCATCCTCCTTTAAACCAGTGTTAGTAAAAATCTTGATTAAACGTCTGTTAATCACTAGTCGTCATCTACCAACTTGTCATCGATTAATCCTCTTTTGTCCAAAATCGGTCAGAATTGAGAAATTTATGTATAAAATATGGATTATATATGTATATATGAAAATCTACATATAAATTCTAATATGATTAATCGCTAGTACTTATTCCATCGTCTGACCAAAACCTACTGATTTTTACAACACTGCTCTAAATAAACATCCTAAATTATTTAAATCATCAAAAAAATGTATTAAGAGTGAACAATATTACATAAAGTGCCAGGGTTGACGACTTGACGTGGGAAAAAGTGGTATCGCACTAGTGCATCTTATCCCGCTTTACCAGGTAAGATAAGAATCATGTAAGTGATAGGTAGCTAGTTATCATCAGATAGAGTGGTATAAAAGGTCGGGCATTTACTAGATTAGATAGCTACCTAATTTATCAAGGTCGAAAAAGTAGGTACAAATGTTTATGCAATCTTTGCAATTGTCTAAAAGTTGGTTGGTTATGTATTAAACACATTGAGTGCAATACTAATCTTAAATAGAGAACTATAAAGAAAACCAAAAACGAATGTCACATTAGTGATTAGATTTTTCGTAACACTACAACCTATTTTTCGTACATACACACCTGGCACTAGTCATCGTCCTACTTTTTATTATTTAATTATTTGTCACGTGGGGAGCCCTAAACGCAGCTCACTCTCAACGTCGTCCTTCCCACATGAGGGTGCCATATAGGCATCGGACGGCTATGTGACACATGCCGCAGTCTTAGGGACTTGAAGATACAACGAGAAAGAGAACGAACCACATGGTTACATTACGGTAACCATCATATGTATCACAGTTAACACAAATACGGAGTAATAAATTATTAATGCACAAAAGCTTTATAACTTATCTAGATACTAAAATAAATGTAATTTACAGTCCCTTAATCAACTATATAAAAACTAAAAAAACACTTAAAAAAAGAATTACCATAAATTAATCTCATTTTAAAATCCACACCAACAAAACAAACCAAAAAACACAACACAAACATTAATTAATTATCATCAGACCGGTCAAAGTGAAGTAGTTGACCACAACATTTGGGGCAATCTTCCACTTGTTTGGGCACCATGAAGTACATGAAACATCCCTTACATCCGGCCACCACCAACACTTGCCCCCCTCCTACCCTACTATCACCTTCATCATCATTTTCCTTTTGTTTTTCGGACGAAGAACCCGCCGGAGATGACTCCACGGACGAGCTTTCACTGTCGTCGTACGAGCTCTCATCCTCGTCATCATAGTCGCTATAAAAATAGCCGTTGTAATTGTCGTCAACGGTTCGAGGATCCTCCTTTGTCTTCATACCTGTTCTCCAGTTTATGTAGTACATCTCACCGGTCTGGTTTTATAGTTTCAAACATACAATCAAAAACTACGTTTCAAAACTCAAATAATAAAAGGCAATAGTGCGCGCATTGATAAAATACCCGTGGAGGACAGGTATACCTATTAGTTTGTTAAAAAATAAGTATATATTTTTTCTTTCCATTTTTATTTTCTCATTAGTAATTTCATTTAAGTACATATCTAAAGGAAATTTTCTTGAAACTTGTAGGATTAAGTATCACTAGAAATATGTTTAAGGTAAATAAACTTTAAATTTATTCATATTATCAAAAACACAATCAAAAACCATGTTTCAAAATTCAAAATTATTAGCGATGCCAATAGTTTTCCATATTATTTTTATATACCTATTGGAATTTTCCAATATTTTTTTAGGTTTCCATTTTATTTTTGTATAAGTAATATAATTAAAATATATATCTAAACGAAAAATCTCTAATTTATTCAAAATTAAGCATGTAGAGTTAAGTATTCTAGAAATAAAGGTCTAAAAATTTTCGAAAGTAAATTTTGTTGTCATTTTTATTTTTATATAAATAATATGACTAAAATACATATCTAAAGGAAATTTTAAGTACCTTATACAAAACTAAACATCAAAAATTAGGTATTACTAGAAATGGTTAAAGTAAAATAAACATTTTAAATTATCAAGTATACTTTTCTTTTTCATTTTTTTCTATAACCAATATCTAAATTAACTCAAGAAAAATCTCACTATATAAAATGAAACTTGTAGAATTATTACTAGAATGAATTTAAGGTAAAATCAAAATATAATTTTTTTTTCAAGATTATGATTAGAATAAAAGAGTGTATATATAATATCATATAATGGGGTCAAGCATCAACTAATGTCACACCCGTCCCATACCCGAATACCAGATATTATAACTAGTAAAACATAAATATATGAATTGTACCTTTAAATCAAGGCATTGTTCCCAATGATATGGAAGTGGTGTTGTGGTTGAATTGAGTTCCAAGGTGGCGTCGGAGGAGTTGACAGAATGGGTGGTCGGAGAGTCTTCTCCGGCGGTGGTGGTGGTGGTGGTGGTTGTGTGGTGGTTAAGAGAGAATGTTTGAAGAGATCTTTGAAGTGATGCAGTGATGGCTGCTATGTTTGGTGCTGTCATTCTTGATGTGTTATTAATATTATTATTATTATTAGACCTTTCACTTCAAAAGGAAATAATAATAATATACAAAATGATAGATAGATTTAACAGAAAGAACGAGGTTTTGGCAACAAAGACTAGGTTAGAGAGAGTGTGTGTTTAAAGTGGAAAGTATGAATGTGTTTAGGATTTGATAACATTGAACTCTTCAACAACATAAGATATAGTGTTTGATAAAAGTAGTCCCTATACTTATTTTGAGTATGGTGTTTTCATCCTTCTACTTTTGATAGTGATTTTGAAACGGAAGTCTATTATATACCAAAAAAGAAAAGAAGGTTTTACGGTCCGGCTCTTACTTACTGTGCTCTTCCTCATCTTACTCTCTTTGTGTGCCTTACTAAAAACTTTGTTATAAGTGAGATTTTTAGTAGACACGTTTATTAAAGTGGAAGTCTATGTCCTATGGTTATGGCCATTCACGAGGTATAATAGTTACATTCATGATAACTCAATTTTCGATATATCAAACAGCATATAAGATCGCTCTTTAATCTCTTAACGATATTTAAGGTGTGTTTACTTCAATTCCTAACATAGACTTTGATTAAATCCAATCAGGTATCGCTCATGGTATGCCCAAATATGGTTCTCGTTTTAGTTATTAAGTTAATTTTTGTTTTCCTTTTCTCATCCTTTGCAATGAAACCTCATTAATCCACCAAACCCATATGATGTGCACAAAACTAATTTGAATAAAACCCAGTAAATTTTGACTAAATTTGTCAAAAATCACCTAAGTCAACATCCTCCCCTCATTGAATCTCACTTGTACAAGATCTACATTTAGATGAGACGTCCATTGCGTTAGATACAAAGGAAGTGAAACAGTACCCATGATCATAGCTATGGTTCATGGTAGTGTATGGTGGCATCACTAAAGGTTGTGGTGGTTTGTTAGTCTTCGAGTTGGGAAAGGGGTCGATTGGTCATAGGGAAGAAGCACATAGTTTGGATGGGTATTTATATATATATTTACCGGCCTTTTAATTCTCGAAGTTAAAGAGTAAACAACCATTTTATGAAGACTTAGCATAAATTTTAGTATCACTTAATTAAAAAGATCAAACCCGTTACAACTGAGGGAATACTTTAGACCATATATATAATTTTTAGAAGAAAAGGTAACCAGCCCCGTAATATAATGTTACCACATGAGATTTCGTGCAATCTACTCTATAAGATTTGCTATGCCATATATTCATGTTTGGTGATTCAGATTGCTTTATCTACGAATTCTCCTTAATCGAGTTATGTAACATGAGAGTAAATCTCCAACTCGAGTTCATAATAGAACTTCCTTCGCAATCGTCTCAATTATTTTATCAACAACAATAGAAATAAACTATAAGAAACCAGCGTCATCAGTACTATATTAACATGAACATAAACAGACAAAGGGGTCGTAGCCCGTAAACCTTATAACACTTACTTATTTCTTTCCATGATTGAGTTATAATTAGTATGCATTCCTTGTTATACTGATAGAAGTTTACATGAAATGTCTTATATTATTCAAATCAAATTGAGATCCAAATTGAAAGGGATAATAAGTAAGAGGGGTCGGATGCTATATATAAATAATAAATATAAATATTAATATTGGTATAAATAAATGGAAGTAGAGTAGAAGAAAGAAACAAGAGTGTGGGAATCTAATTCTAAGATGGACAGGGGAGCTGGCTAAGTTTGTCTCGCATGACATGACAACAACATTACCCACCACCACCTTTTGTTGTCACACATGCCACCCACGTCCCTAGGATTATACCTTTCTTAAAAACTAATAATTAATGGTTGAGGTCAAACTAACATGTTGTATATGTTTTAACGCACCCTTTGTAAGTGAAGTAAAGAAGATGTGACTTATTGGGTATAGGACGGGTACGTTCAGTAAAAACATAAGAGTGAATATGTTTAGCGTGACTCTGATTAACTGGAATCGATTTGATTGTTGCGTAAACTACTTATTCAACATGTAAATTGAGTCAAGTTTAGATGGGTTTTATGTTTTAACTTTTAAATCAAGTATAAGCCAAATTTTATGTTGATGATAAATAGTTATTTTATTTATAATAAATATAGGGTTATTGAATTTTAGTAGTCTCAGTTTTCACCTATTGGTCACAATTAATCTCAAAACAGAAAATATTTACAAACAATCCTAACTTGGAACATATTTTACACCAACAATCTCATATTAACTAGAAAAGTGTCAGTCATTTGCTTTTTTATGGCGTGGAAGATACGTACACGAACACTGGAGGAAAAGCGCTCAAAGTTGTAGGCGTTTGTAAACATTTCACGAGTTGAGATTAATCTCAGGTTAGATGAAAGTTGAGATTATTAAAAATCCAATAACCTTTATTATATAATATAATATAATATAACTCAAGCATATGCCAGTGAATGAGTTAGTTGAGTGTTCAAATGTTCAATATCCTTTAATGGCGGAAGCTTCAATACATTCCTTCTCAAACCCTGTTCTCTTTTGTTATATTGTATTATACTACTTAATTAATTCAATTGTTAAATAATAAAATATTGTCATTCTACTGTAAATTATGAATGACATTCAGTCAAATTCTTCTGTTTGGCTGTTTCTATATATTCCATATTTTCTATTCAATGATCACTACTCTTAATATTAAAAAAATCTGAATTAAACTAGGGCTTCTACTTGTATTGTAAAAATCAATGAATAATGTAGCATCCAAAGAATATCTTGCATAGCCCGTGAACAACTTGAACAATGATCAGTGTATAATATATGTTCTCCCTTAAATACTTGTTTGCGCTCTGGTGTTGGAAAGACCATATTCACATATCGGTGAATTGAGGGACCAAATTTGACAAGCTGGTCAAAGTAGGTTAAGCATCCAAGTTAGACTACAACGAGTCGGTTTAGTATGATCTTAGTAATTTAGTTTCCTCGTCCACAAGTTAGTTGGGGTCTGAGTTGGATTATTACAAGTCGGTTATATCCTATAGGTTAGCCAATTTGTACCGTAATCTAACGAGTTTAGGTTAATTATAATAAACCGACTCATGGTCTAATTAACATTGTAATTAAGTTTTAGAGTTATATTTTCTTAGTTATAATAAAAGTATTAGAAAGTTATCCAAATACATGTTTCCACTTATACATGCGTAGTACCAATTCACGACTTGATCTGGGCGCATAGACCTGGTGTAGTGCCGTTATGCCCACCTAATCCCCCCCGGGGGGCGCCATGAGTTGTTTTGGAGTGGGGGCGCCTCATAAAAGCGCCAAGATTGGTGGGCTGGTTTAGTTGTTTTATTTTTAATAAAAAATTACATGATAACGAGGAAATGATTGAAAGGGTTTCATCCACTGCACCATGTTGTTGTAAAAACGTTTTATACGATGACATGACGTCACATAACGTAAAACACCCCATATAGGCTCCATCAACTGTATATGTTCTAAATCTTTAACAAAAAGATTAAATACATAACTAAACGTGTTTGAGTGGAAGCAGTCGGGTGCAAAACACATGATATTGGTTGGTACTAAAATAATAATAATAATAATAATAATAATAATAAGAGTGGGGTTGTTGGAAAGTAATTCGACAAGAGGAATGCATAGGAGACCGGAAGAATATATAAATAGATACAAAAGGTTGTATCTAAAGTTGTAGGTGGGGGTATATATTCGGTTCACGAGGGTGGGGGTGAGTGAGAGAGTAAAGTTGTAAAGATGATTGGTGTGTGTTTTCCTGATGTGGGAATCTCATCTGACAACTCTTTTTCACTTTCTATACATTACAGCACTACACCCATACTATTATCTTAGGCTGAGGGGGTGTGGGGGGCGCGAGTGGGGGCTCCAGCCAATAATATTGTGACGTGTGGCAGAGAGAGAAACTTGATAAGATGGGTGTTGGTTGTGGTGCTCGCGCCCCGGGCCCTGGTGTGGAGGGGCGCGAGAGGGGGCGCGAGCGGTTTTTTTTTTATAAATGTATTAAAAAAACGTATTATTAAAAAAACAAGAAATTATTTAAAAAAACACACATTTTTTTGAAAATTCATAATAAAAAAAAACATACTAAAAATTAAACAAACAATAATATTTAATAATAAAACTAATCTAATACAAGATCATCTGGTCGTCTCGCCCACAAATGGTCATAATAAAAAAATTTTGGGTTTTATAAAGGAGTTTGGGATATTATATATGAGTTTGGAGATTGAAGTTGTGTTTGATATGGTTAAAATGGGTTGATGGGATATTATATGTATCCACCATCTCGATTGGTGTGTGTTTTCCTGATGTGGGAATCTCATCTGACAACTCTTTTTCACTTTCTATACATTACAGCACTACACCCATACTATTATCTTATATGTATCCACCATCTCTCTCTAGGATGATAATTTTTAAACATTTTTACCCAAGTTATTTATTTTATAAAACACTTAATTTTACATGTGTGTTATGATAGAGCAAGTTAAATACATTACATGTTTAAAAGCTACAGTATGTTGCGACAGATTTTCGGATAGTGCCGGTTTGACTTGTTATAGTAAAGTTTTGTGGTAAAAGTTTTATTACCAAAGTTAAAAGGACAAAAAAGTAAAGATATAAGTTGAAAAGAAAATATTTTATTACTAAAGTTGAATGGTCGAAAAAAAATGTGTATAACTAAACTTGATGAGACAAAAAAGTACGTGTATTTTAAACTTTTATGACGAAAGTTTAATATATCAAAGTTTGTAAATAAACTTGGAGAGCAAAAAAGTATATGTGCCTAATTTAGTGGCAACAATCTACATATATGCAATGTTCTAAATCACATAATGTTCAACATACAAGTTCATCAAAAGTATATTGTAAAGAAGGTAGAGTTTTACAATGTAAGATTGTTTTAGTGTAGCATTTTTATGAAGTAAATATAGGTTTCTTTAATTATTTTATTTGAAAATATCCCTTTCACAGTCCCTTATCCAAAATGTCTATTATAAGATGTGTATATATAGATTTCAAGATATTGTTCATGATAAAGATATCAAATGGTGTTTCCATTTTCACTAATATTTGTATGTTTTAAACACAAATTTCCTATGTTATTAAAATGACACAAACTATTTATATATGAGAAGTTCCACTCAACTTTCATAATGTTATATTAAAGTTAATTTGAAAGTTATATATAATGACATGTCGGGTTATTTATTTATTTATTTTCTTCTATTATAAAAGATGACATGAAAAAAAATAACTATTGACATGTAGTTATTTATTAAAAAATATATCTTGTTGATTAAGGTTAATTGTTTGAAAAAAAGTTACATAGTGAATCTAGCTTAGAGGTGCACAAATCAGGTTTGTTAAATACCCGGTTCCGGGTATAGAACCGGGTTTGGGTATGACTGGGTATTGAAAAATCGGAAATTAGCAATACCCGAGTTAGGTTCGGGTCCAGGCATTGCCTCTAAAAATTCTATTTATCCGGTCCGGGTCAGGTATAGAATCGGGTATTTGAATACCCTATTTCTTGTTATTGACAAAAACCATCTTTTTTTTAGTACAGATTGAGTTTTTTAGGGGGTTGCAATTTTAGGGGTGTTTTTCGGTATTTTTCTAGTAATTTCGGGTATAGATCTAGTATCTGAAAAACCCGATTTCGGGTATTGAAAAAACCCAGCTCCGGGTATGGAACCGGTTCCGTTTTCAGGTATTACTGGGTACGAGTTTAGGTAATGCATACCCAATCCGTATCCTACGGGTAGGGTCGGTACGGGTTCGCGTATTAAAAACCTGGGTATAAAAAAACTGGTTCCAGGTTTTTTTCGGTTCCGGGTTCTGGTTTTCTTTCACCTCTAATCTAGCCCACGAAAAGAAACATAAGGCCCTTTAAGAAAAGCCCAACTTCAAACTAACCCAAAACGGGTTCAGATTAAGCATTAATTTTGTATGATTGAGGGATTAACTTATGGGCTATGGCCATCTTAATAAAGACCCATGAGTTTGAGGCCCAAAGGGTCCTGTCTACAGTTCTACAAATAATTTCATCTTCCTCTTTAGTATATTCTCTAGTCTCTACTTCTCTTATTATGTTCACTATTCACATGAACAAGCATGCACAAACACATGTTTGAAATTTAAATAAGTAAATATGAAAAAAAAAAACCGAATTATTGTCTACTTTCACTCTCCAGCTGAAAACTTGCGATCCTCCCTAACAAGTTGCTTACTTTTACAAACAATTAAGGAAACCATCCGCAAATACGAGTTGTTTTCCTAAATCACCTAGAAATACAAAAAATTCCCTTTCAGGATATGTGAACCCATTAATTTTATCACTCGCGGGCTCATGGCTTAAAAATCTCACATAAAATGAGTCGACTAGTAGATAAGTGAATTCAAATTTTTACAACCTAATTGTTTACCAGGATTAATTATTTTACTCATGTAATTTTTATAATAAAATCTATTACTTTAAAATGGTTTAGGCTAATTCGCCACTACCAACCAAGAAAATGCATTATTCTAGATGGCACACTTATTCATCCTAACTTGCTATAGCTAGTGGCAAATTACATGATTAATAACTAGACAATGTTAAGCACTACGAATAAAAATATTAAGCACTACAAATAATTTTATATTTTTTTAAATTTCTTTCATAGAAATTGGAGATTACAGTACTACCATAACATGCATATTAAAGGCCAACAATTAGCCTTATGATCTTAAGTTTCTTTCCAGAAATGAATTCAAAGCAACCAACCATTTCTTTGTTATCCTCCTCTAGTAACCATTTCCTATTTTATGCTCTTATTATATGTCTATATTTCACCTCCATCTTGGCTTCCAATGACCGCGGAAATGAGACCGATCATCACGCTTTGCTCATGATCAAGTCCATGATCGCTCAAGGAGCTCAAACCTCATGGAACAATTACCTTCATTTTTGTGATTGGACTGGTGTAACATGTGGAACGCGTCACAGAAGAGTGACTGGTTTAGTATTGGACTCACAAGGTTTGGAAGGCTCTTTATCTCCTCATGTAGGGAACCTTAGCTTCCTCCATGAGCTTAGTCTCGCTAACAACAGCTTTCAAGGAGTCACCCCTAACGAACTCGGTCATCTTTCAAGGTTACGTTTTCTTCGTCTGTACCAAAACAAATTCAGCGGGGTCATTCCGGTTAACATATCTCGTTGTTCAAATCTTGAAGTGCTTGTTCTTTCCCATAATAATCTAACTGGAAGCATACCCAAGGAGATTAGTCTCCTCCCCAAACTTGTTTTTTTAATCTTGAGAGTAATCACTTAACTGGTGGAATACCAGCTTTCTTGGGAAACATCACAACAATGAAAGTGTTTCCTGTTACCAATAATCCATTGGGTGGGAGCATTCCAAATACCTTAGGCCATTGGAAAACGTTAGATGATTTTATTTGCGGGGGTTGTAATTTATATGGAGACATCCCTCGTTCTCTTTATAACCTGTCACTCATAACTCTGTTTAGCATGCCGGGAAATCAACTCACAGGTAGTCTCCCTACAACCATAATGTTTCCTTATCTTGTCGACCTTCAATTATGGGGTAACCAACTAACCGGGCCTCTTCCACCATCCATTTCTAATTGTTCGAGGTTAGAATTTCTTGAAATGACTGACAACAAGTTTAGTGGGAAGTTGTAAATCAACTTCGAAAAACTAAGAGATATTAGAAATATACTTTTCGGTTATAACAACTTTGGAAGCAAAGAAGCTGATGAAATGAAGTTTATTGGTAGTTTGAAAAACTGCACCAGATTAAAGGTGTTAGATCTTTCTAGTTGCAAGTTTCAAGGAGTGCTCCCCGCATCAATTGGCAATCTTTCTAATCAACTTCAATGTATATATTTATATGACAATCAGTTACATGGAAACATTCCTAGTTCAATCGGTAATCTCGGTGGTTTAACTAAGTTATCGCTGTTTGCGAATCAATTCACGGGTAGCATCCCCTCCACCGTTGTTAACCTTCAAAAGCTAGTAGGCCTTTCTTTATTTGACAACCAACTTTCTGGGAAGATTCCTGATGCCATTGGGAACTTATCATCATTGAGTTATATTCAAACATGTTAGAAGGGGTTATCCCATCAAGTTTGGGAAATTGCCATAATTTGTTAGAGTTGTACCTTCATAACAATAAATTTGAAGGGAATATTCCTACAAAACTTCTTCAACTTTCATCTCTATCCATGGAATTAGATCTTTCTAATAACAATCTCGTTGGTCCATTGCCAACAGAAGTTGGAGACCTCAATATGTTGACTAGACTAAGTTTATTTGATAATAATTTATCAGGTAACATTCCTAGTAGCATTGGTCGTTGTGTTAGTCTTTCAACGTTGTATCTCAAAGGTAACTTATTTCTAGGCATGATACCACCATCATTAAGTTCCTTGAAAGGATTGGTGGAACTCGATATTTCTCAAAACAATTTATCAGGCCAAATTCCTCAATTCTTAGAACGTTTTTCATCATTAGACTATTTGAATCTCTCATATAATGATTTTGAAGGGGAAGTGCCAAGTTTAGGAGTGTTTGCCAATGCAAGTGCATACTCTATTGAGGGTAATAGTAGACTTTGTGGTGGCATTGATGAACTCGGATTACCCAAATGCAAGGAGAAAAAGAAACATACAAAGAAATTTCCTATGTTTGTAGTAGTCATTTTGATTTCATCCATAGTTTTTACCATTGCATGTTTAGCGTATGTTTGGCATAAGAAGAAAAGCAACAATCGACCGTCTCAGTCATCAACACATGATCAATTGTTGAAAGTTTCATATGATCAACTTCTCAAGTCTACCAATGGCTTCTCCGAAGCCAATTTGATTGGTAAAGGTGGGTTCAGCTCCGTTTTTAAAGGAATCCTTGATGAATATGAACATAGGGTTGTTGCCGTTAAAGTTCTATATCTTCAAAATCGGGGAGCTCAAAGTAGCTTTTTGAGGGAGTGTGAAGCATGGCGAAGCATTCGCCATCGAAATCTTTTGAGGATTATAACTTCATGCTCAAGCATTGACTTTCAAGGAAATGATTTCAAAGCTTTGGTATACGAGTTCATGCCTAAAGGGAATTTACAAGATTGGTTGCATTCAAGTGAAGTCACGTCCGCACTCAGCCTTCTCCAAAGAGTAAATATTCTCATGGGTGTATTATATGCACTTGATTATATTCACAATCAATGCATACCGGCTGTTGTTCACGGTGACTTGAAACCTAGCAACATTCTACTCGATGATTATATGGTGCCTCATGTTGGAGATTTCGGCTTAACCCGTTTACTTGGAACTTCATACCGAGACAGCTCAACTGGGATTAGAGGAACAATCGGCTATGTTGCTCCAGGTAAATTATAATTTCATATGTATTTTCTCACTCGTAGTACTACCTTTATTTCTAAAGTACTTGCTTCTAAATTACAGAGTTGGTCTCGGAAATGAGATGTCAAGTAGTGGAGACGTCTATAGTTATGGAATGTTATTACTAGAGGTTATGTCGGGGAAACGGCCGACTGACGACATTTTTAAAGAGAGTCTTAGCCTTCATAAATTTGTTTCCATGGCCTTGCCAGACCATGTAATGGATGCTATTGATGCTAGTATGCTAAATGTTTATGAAGAGAATGATACTTCTATGCGAAATTGGGAAAAAAATGTAAAGAAAATTGAGGAGTGTTTGGCTTTAATATTGAAGATTGGAATATCATGCACTCTTGATTCTCCATCGGAAAGGATGGATATGAGAAGGGTTGTAAAAGAATTGCAACATATTTTGGATACCCTTTAGAATATTTAAGGTAAGTTTTATATGTTTCACAACACTATCTTGATTAAAGTAGGAATAATGTGAACGTTCTTTCAGGTCTAACTAAGTTTCCATGGAAAGTCAAAAAACTACATCTAAGAGATGGTGTATCATGTGTGCCTTCTTTATTACTTTGCTCATGCATGTTTGTTAAGTCTTTTTGATTTTGTGTTGAATAAAGTGTACGAGTTTTGTGTTGTAATAGTTAAAAGAATGTTATATTGCCTTCTTGTGTTAAAAGAATATCTTATTGCCTTCTTGTGAAACATTAAGTAGTCTTTTTCGGGTAAGTTGTATCGCTAATAAAAATACATAAATCAAGTGAACTTTAAAAATTCTTTTGTCTGTAGTTTGTTTAGAATCAGATTCGGAGCTCCGGATAGTGGAGTTATAGAGTGAATTAGGCTATTTGAATTGGAGCAGAAGCATGCTCAGTGGTCATTAGTGACCGGTTCTAGCTCGCAACAGAGTCGCTAACAGTGTGACACCGAAGTATCTTAGTTTTAAAAGTTTCTTTGAGTTGGATTGTATATAAAAAATAAGACTATATGTGGATAAACTGATTGGCCCATATGGCCATAATCATGCACCGGCCCAATGATAATTTCATACTGATTAGAAAATGTCACCTACTCATGTAGTCATGTGTCACAAATTAAAGGTGAAAAGAAAACCTTGAGTAAAAAAAATCATAACTGGTTTTTTACCCGAAACCGGAACCGACTCAACCCGTAGGCTATAGATAGGGTATGTATTTTGATCTCAATACCTGGAACGGGAATCGTACCCGATTTATACCCGTTTAATATCCGGAACCGATGATACCTATACCCGTACTTGGTTATACCCTATACCGGATACTGGTTTTTTTAATACCCTATACTGGTTTTTATAATACCCGATACTCCGATAGAACATACGAATCTTGAAAGTCATATTTCATATGAGGAATTGACGTAATACCATATACCCGTACTTGGAACAAAATTCAACCATTCATTGTCGTAATGAGCGATTGACGATGAAAGTCATATGAAGGAGAGGTTTTGATATAGGGGAATTCGGAGATAACCGCCGGAGTAGTGGAGATAAATTGTAACCACCTTGAAAACTGCTGTTTAAGAAAAATGTAGTTACAATTGTCTATCGGAGTCAATATTTCATCTCAGAGCCATTCTATAGCTCAGATTTAAGAAAAATGTAGTTACAATTGTCTTTACTATTCTCTGGCCATATAATATATAATTTCAGCGTCGATAACAAAAGTATTAAACTAGACTTTTGACCTTGTAGGATACAATGACGTATTGTTTCAACCAATTAAATCAAGCAAAATTGAACACTCTTTGTGTAAGGGTAAAAGTATTTTAAGGTTTAATTGTTTGAAAAAAAAAGTTACATAGTGAATCTAGCCCACATAAAGAAACATAAGGTTCTTCAAGAAAAGCCCAACTTCAAGTTAACCCAAAATGGGTTCAAAATAAGAACTATTTTTGTATGATTTGAGATTTTAAGGTATTGACTTATGGTCATCTCAATAAAGACCTATGAGTTTAGATGTCACATGAACAAGCATGCACAAACACATGTTTATTCAAATTAAAGACATCCAAATCTTTCCATAAAGCTTGAAATAATCTGAATATTCATCACTTAAATTTAAAGGGATTTTCTAACATATGCCCTAAGGGCACATATAAGGACCATTTATTAATGGAATATTCTTATTAAACTATCACTTCATATTTGTTATATTAATTAGTCTTGTAATAACTACCATATTTAACCTTCTATTATCCCCTTCCAAATCTTTTTCTATTCGTCTATATGTAAAGAATATTGAAATATGAAAGTGATTTTTTTATTGTGCACACAAATTAATAGTGACTTTTTTTTATATTAAAATACGAAAGTTTAAAAACCAAAAGAATAAGTAATTTCACTATTATATGATAACAAAAATAGAGCATTGATCAACGAATGGTTCACCGCAAATTGTTTTCTTGTTTTCACTTTATTTTTGAATAACGTTTTCTTTAACAGAAAGTTCATTAGAACATGTCAATCCATTTGCATAATGATAGTAATGCTTTATATCATTTAATATTTAAAAATAGATATAAATGTAATGAAAGTGGGTGTTTAAGATTAAATATTTACAAAAAAAATTGATGAAAAATTAGAAGTGATTAAATAGTAATTTTAGTGGAAATTGAAATAAATTAATTAATAGTCATTAATGAAAAAGATTTAGAAGGGGATAATAGAAGATTAAATATGGTAGTTATTACAAGACTAATTAATATAACAAATATGAAGTGATAGTTTAATAAGAATATTCCATAAATAAATGGTCTTTATATGTGCCTTTAGGGCATATGTTAGAAAATCCCAAATTTAAATAAGTAAATATGAAAAAAGTTTTACTAACGTTTGACCAAATACAAGGTGATTAAACTTACCATAAATCCAACTAACATCCAATACATGATAAACGTGTCAAAATTTACTCACCTACCATAAATCTATCAACAAACATTATTGAATATCTAATCGTGTTAAAATTAAATTAAGATATTCGACTCGTACGAAACCATGATAGCCATTAATAATGGCCCATTATAATGTATCCCTTATGGAACCAAAACTAGCATTATTTATTGATATCCTCTTAAGTTTAAATGCTCCTATTATCATATTAAATATATAATATTTTATTTCTTCCCTTAAATTCTCAATATTATTGTTGAGTCATTTCAGTTAGTGACACCCCCTAATCAGCCCATCTAGCTCAAAGTCTTCTATAATCTTTAGCCAACTTAACATAAGCCCAATTAGCTGCAAGCTTCAATAAACTAGTCCATAACAACTATATGTCTAAGGGACCAAGAGTCCAAGACACATGAAAAACATGAACCCACAACTAGAGGTGTAAGAAAATCCGGTTTGAGACCGGTTTTAGGCAAACCGAACCGAACCGGTTTGGGTTTAAAACCGATTTCATTCAAACCGACCCAAACCATCAGTTTCAGGACCATTTTCCCTTAAGATATACCAAATCGGTCTTAAAACTGAACAGGAAAACCGGTTTATAAACCGAACCGAACCGACGGCCTATCTTGCTTCTAAACCGAACCGGTTTGAGTCAAACCGGTTTTGACCAACCGTTGACCAAACCGGTTCGGTTACACCTCTATCCACAACTACAGGCTTCCTTTCAGGGATTTCACTCTCCAGCTAAAAACTCGCTACAAACAATTAAGGAAACCACCTACAAATACGAATTGTTTTTCTAAACCACCTAGAAATAGTGGTGCACAAACCGGTTAGTGGTCAACGGTCAAATAACCGGTTAGACCAGTTAATCAGGTCAGGTACTAACTGGTTTTGAGACAAGAAACCCCTACCTAGGATAACCAGTTTCGGGTATAACCGAACGATAACCGAACCGGTTAACTGGTAAATAATTTGAAAAAAACCGGTTAATAAAAAAACAAATAACCAGTTCGGCTAACCATTTTCACAAATCAATAATATAAAACGGTTTCTACGACGGTCAGAACGGGTATAAACCGGTTAGTGTTGGACCGGTTACTAACCGGTTAGGATTTCGGGTTGGAACCCATTAGAAACCGGTTTGATGTGCACCTCTACCTAGAAATACAAAAATATATTATAAAAATGCGTCGGCTAACAGATATAATATAATGAATGAGTCAAGCGGATTAAAGTGTGTTCAAATTTTTACAACCCAATTGTTTACTAGGATTAATTATTTTACTCATTACACATTTATAATAAAATATATTATTACTCTAAAATGGTTTAGGCTAATTTGCCACTACCAACCAATAAAAAGCTTATTCTAGATGGCAGGCTTATTAATCCTAAGTTGCTATATATAGCTAGTGGCAAATTACATGATTACTAATTAAACAATGCTAAGTGAGAAAGCCCCCCATTATGATTAAATAAAATAGAAAGCCCCCTAGTAAAGTCTTTGAAAAAAATTAAGCACTACAAATAAAAAATATATATACATATAAGTTTCTTTCAAATTGGAGATTACAGTACTACCATAACATGTATATTAAAGGCCAACAATTATCCTTGTGATCTTAAGTTTCTTTCCAAAGATGAATTCAAAACAACCATCCATTTCCTTATTATCTTCCTCCCATTGGCATTCCCTCTTTTATGCACTTATCATATTTCTAAATTCCACCTCCATCTCAGCTTCCAATGACCGCGGAAATGAGACCGATCATCACGCTTTGCTCAAGATCAAGTCCATGATCGCTCAAGGAGCTCTAACCTCATGGAACAATTCCCTTCATTTTTGTAACTGGACTGGTGTTACATGCGGAACGCGCCATAGAAGAGTGACTCGTTTAGTATTGAAATCACAAGGTTTGGAAGGCTCTTTATCTCCTCATGTAGGGAACCTTAGCTTCCTCCGTGAGCTTAGTCTCGCTAACAACAGCTTTAAAGGAATCATCCCTTATGAACTCGGTCATCTATCAAGGCTACGTTTTCTTAGACTATACAGAAACAAATTCAACGGGGTCATTCCGGCTAACATATCTGGTTGTTCTAATCTTGAAGTACTTGCTCTTTCCTATAATGATCTAATTGGAAGCATACCCAAGGATATTGGTCTCCTCTCCAAACTTTATTTTGTTAACCTTGCGCATAATCACTTAACTGGTGGAATACCACCTTTCTTGGGAAATATCACAACAATAGAATTGTTTTCGGTTTCCTTTAATCCGTTGGGTGGGAGCATTCCAAACACCTTAGGCCATTGGAAAACATTATATGCACTTTACTGCGGAGCTTGTAATTTATCTGGAGACATCCCTCGTTCTCTTTTTAACCTTTCACTCATAACTGATTTAGGCTTGGGCGAAAATCAACTAACAGGTAGTCTCCCTACAACCATAACGCTTCCTTATCTTGTCGACATTCAATTACGAAGTAACCAACTAATTGGGCCTCTTCCACCATCCATTTCTAATTGTTCGAGGTTAGAATTTTTTGAAATGAGTCACAACGAGTTTAGTGGGAAGTTGGAAATCGAGTTCGAAAAACTAACACATATAAATTATATAGCATTAAGTTATAATGACTTTGGAAGCAAAGAAAGTGATGAAATGAAGTTTATTGGTAGTTTGAAAAACTGCACCAGATTAAATTGGTAATGTTTCTAATCAACTCCAATTTTTAGATTTATATAATAACCAGTTACATGGAAACCTACCTAGTTCGATCGGTAATCTCGATGGTTTAACCAAGTTGATATTGGATGCGAATTAATTCACGGGTAGCATCCCCTCTACCATTGTTAACCTTCAAAAGCTAGCAGGCCTTTATTTATCTGAAAATCAACTTTCAGGGCAGATTCCTGATGCCATTGGGAACTTATCGGCATTGATCGTGCTTTTTTTATTTTCAAACATGTTGAGAGGGGTTATTCCGTCAAGTTTGGGAAATTGCCATAATCTGTTAGAGTTGTCCCTTCGTAACAATAAACTTGAAGGGATTATTCCTACAAAACTTGTTCAACTTTCATCTTTATCATTAGAATTGGATATCTCTGAAAACAACTTGGTTGGTCCATTGCCAACAGAAGTTGGAGACGTCAATATGTTGAATACGCTAGATTTATCTGATAATAATTTATCAGGTAATGTTTCTAGTAGCATTGGTGGTTGTGTTAGCCTTTCATCTTTGTATCTTAATGGTAACTTATATGAAGGTGTGATACCACCATCATTACGTTCCTTGAAAGGATTGGTGAAACTCGATATTTCTCAAAACAAATTATCTGGCCAAATTCCTCAATTCTTAGAAGGGTAATCATTTTTAGAATATTTGAACCTCTCTTATAATGATTTTGAAGGTGAAGTGCCAACTTTAGGAGTGTTTGCCAATGCAAGTGCGTACTCTATTTCGGGTAATAGTAGACTTTGTGGTGGCATTGTTGAACTTGGATTACCCAATTGTAAGGAGAAAAATAAACATAAAAAGAAGTTTCATATGTTTGTAATAGTCATTTTGATTTCATCCACATTTTTCACCATAGCATGTTTAGCATATGTTTGGCTTAAGAAGAAAAGCGAGAATAAACCATCTCAATCATCAACAAAAGATCGATTCTTGAAAGTTTCATATGATCAACTTCTCAAGGCTACCAATGGCTTCTCCGAAGAAAATTTGATTGGTAAAGGTGGGTTCAGCTCCGTTTTTAAAGGAATCCTTGATGAATATGAACATACGGTTGTTGCGGTTAAAGTTTTACATCTTCAAAATCGAGGAGCTCAAAGTAGCTTTATGAGGGAGTGTGAAGCATGGCGAAGCATTCGCCATCGGAATCTGTTGAGGATTATAACTTCATGCTCAAGCATTGACTTTCAAGGAAATGATTTCAAAGCTTTGGTATACGAGTTCATGCCTAAAGGGAGTTTACAAGATTGGTTGCATTCAAGTGAAGGCACACTCGCACTTAGCCTTCTTCAAAGAATAAATATTCTCATGGGTGTAGCATTTGCACTTGATTATATGCACAATCAATGCATACCACCTATTGTTCACGGTGACTTGAAACCTAGCAACATTCTACTCGATGATGATATGGTGGCTCATGTTGGAGATTTCGGTTTAACTCGTTTACTTGGAACCTCATGCCAAGACAGCTCAACTAGGATTAGAGGAACAATTGGTTATGTTGCTCCTGGTAAATTAGACTTTCATATGTACTTACTTGTAGTATTACCTTTATCTAAATTACTTGCTTATTAATTACAGAGTACGGCCTCGGTAATGAGATGTCAAGCAGTGGAGATGTCTACAGTTTTGGAATGTTATTACTAGAAGTCATGACAGGGAAAAGACAGACTGACGACATTTTTAAAGAGAGTCTTTTCCTTCATAAATTTGCTTCCATTGCCTTGCCAGACCATGTAATGGATGCCATTGATGCTAGTATGTTAAAGGTTTATGAAGAGAGTGAAACTTTTATGCAAAACAAGAAAGAAAATGTAAAGAAAATTGAGGAGTGTTTGACTTTATTATTGAGGATTGGAATATCATGTACTCTTGATTCTCCTTTAGAAAGGATGGATATGAGAAGGGTTGTACAAGAATTGCAACATATTTTGGATACACTTCAGAATATTTATGGTAAAATTTCTATGTTTCACAACACTATCTTGATTAAAGTAGGCTTAATGTGAACATTCTTTCAGGTCTAACACCAAGCTTGCATTGGGAGTTATAAAGAACTACATCTAAAAGATGGTGATCATGCCAGTTATCTTTATTACTTTGCCCACACATGTTTATTAAGTTTGCTTGATTTAATGTTGAATAAAGTGTACAAGTTTTGTGTTGTAATAGTTAAAATAATGTTATATCACCTTCTTGTGGAACATCAAGTGGTCTTAACACCAGGGGCGAAGCATAGTGAGTGCCAAGGGTGGTCCTGGCCCTGTTTTTCACGCAATATTGTTAATTTAGTCGTTATTCGTTCGAAATTTTTATTCGTAGTGTAAATTTACCTGTTTTAACAAAAAATTTGAAACTTTCATTAATGCTATGGTCAGATTACAAAATATAAAGATTATGATTTACAATGGTTCTTTAGGGATATTCCTAGTAACAATTAGGTTGTGTTTGTTTTTGCTTATAAGGTGTTTGTTTAAAAAAAAAGATCTGAAAACTGTTTTTATGGTCTTAAAAAATAAGTTTTTTTCACCATCTTCACACTTCTTAACATCATACCAAGTACCAACACCCAATGTCCAACACCACCACCATCCACCGTCCGCCACCACCACCACCGCCACCCCCGTCGGCCATAACCACCGTCCACTAACACCACCACCCACCATCCGTCGCCACCCGCCACCGCCACCATCCACCGTCCGCCACCATCCACCACCACCACCACCACCACCTGCCACAACCACCCACCACCCACCACCCACCACCACCGTTCATCACCACTGCCACCCATTGTCGACCACCATCACCGTCCACCACCCACCACCACAACCATCCATCACCACCACCCACCGTCCACCGCCTACCACAATCGTCTACCACCACCCACTTCCATAGTTCGTACACAACTACCAATTATTTTAGCAGTCTACAAACGTTAAATGACTTTTATCTACTGTAATATATATGATAGGTAACTAATTTTCAGCTTATGCAGACGATTTTCAGTTTATAAAACAAACAGTATTATATTTTCATATTGCAGACCTTCGAACCACATCTTCAATTGCAGACATTAAATTAGATGAAATCAGATTGCAGACAATTTTTGTCTTTAAAAACAAACAGCACCTTAGATATCATGTCTTTATCAAAGTTGGAATTTATATGATAAATAGTGTTTAGATTTAATAACTTAAGTTATTAAGTAATTAAAGTTCAGGATAAAAGGGAAACAATAAATGAAAAAAATGACATATGGTTATAACTTATAACTTATTAGAATTTTTCGTTAGTTTACCGCATAGGCACATATACGAACAACTCACTAATATCAAATTTCGTATTACACATTATTTTTAATAACTTAATTCGTTAAATTCAAATAATAACTGACACGCAAGCTGCAACTGGAAGAATTTGACTGGGCTGTTTTTAAATAAACAAAATATATATGCTTCGTAATATCGCATACGTCTTACATGTGAACTATTACAACGATGCAACATGCGTCAAATATATTTAACTTTCCACCAATAGTAGTTTAAAACGAACAATTTTTTGTTCCAAAATAATAATCACATTTTACTAGTATATATCAGTTCGAACTATAAATGTAATAAAACGGACAAAAGAAATCGATCAGGGTTGTCATAGAAGACTTGTTGACTTAGAACATTTAATATCTTTCCAAGAAAGTATCTTCGTGTGATTGTGTCCAGTACTCTAAGATAACATGCATATTAAAGGCCAACAATTATCCTCGTGAACTTTAGAATGAATTCAAAGCAACCAACCATGTCTTTGTTATCTTCCTCCCGTAGCCATTTCCTATTTTATGCTCTTATCATATTTCTACATATCACCTCCATCTCAGCTTCCTATGACCGTGGAAATGAGACCGACCATCACGCTTTGCTCAAGATCAAGTCCATGATCGCTCAAGGAGCTCTAACCTCATGGAACGATTCCTTTCATTTTTGTGACTGGACCGGTGTTACATGTGGAAAGCGCCATAGAAGAGTGACTCGTTTAGTATTGGACTCGCAAGATTTGGAAGGCTCTTTATCTCCTCATGTAGGGAACCTTAGCTTCCTCCATGAGCTTAGTCTCGCTAACAACAGCTTTCAAGGAGTCACCCCTAACGAACTCGGTCATCTTTCAAGGTTACGTTTTCTTCGTCTGTACCAAAACAAATTCAGCGGGGTCATTCCGGTTAACATATCTCGTTGTTCAAATCTTGAAGTGCTTGTTCTTTCCCATAATAATCTAACTGGAAGCATACCCAAGGAGATTAGTCTCCTCCCCAAACTTGTTTTTTTAATCTTGAGAGTAATCACTTAACTGGTGGAATACCACCTTTCTTGGGAAACATCACAACAATGAAAGTGTTTGCTGTTGCCGATAATCCATTGGGTGGGAGCATTCCAAATACCTTAGGCCATTGGAAAACATTAGAAGAAATTTATTGCGGTGGTTATAATTTATATGGAGACATCCCTCAATCTCTTTATAACCTCACACTCATAACTCATTTTAGCTTGCCTGTAAATCAACTGGCAGGCAGTCTCCCTACAATCGTAATGTTTCCTTATCTTGTCCGCCTTCAATTACGGGATAACCAACTAACTGGGCCTCTTCCACCATCCATTTCTAATTGTTCGAGGTTAGAGCATCTTGAAATGAGTTACAACGAGTTTAGTGGGAAGTTGGAAATCGAGTTCGAAAAACTAACACATATAAATTATATAGCATTAAGTTATAATGACTTTGGAAGAAAAGAAAGTGATGAAATGAAGTTTATTGGTAGTTTGAAAAACTGCACCAGATTAAACTACTTGGTACTTTCTAACTCCAAGTTACAAGGAGTGCTCCCCACATCAATTGGTAATCTTTCTAATCAACTCCAATATATATATTTACATGAAAATCAGTTACATGGAAGCATCCCTAGTTCGATCGGTAATCTTGGCGGTTTGAACAGGTTGACGTTGTATGCGAATCAATTCACGGGTAGCATCCCCTCAACCATTGTTAGCCTTCAAAAGCTAGAAGAATTTTTGTTATCTGAAAACCAACTTTCAGGGCAGATTCCTAATGCCATTGGGAACTTGTCATCATTGACCACACTTGAATTATCTTTTAACATGTTGGAAGGGGTTATCCCATCAAATTTAGGAAATTGCCATAATCTATTAGAGTTGTACCTTCATAAAAATAAATTTGAAGGGAGTATTCCAACCAAACTTCTTCAACTTTCATCTCTATCCATAGAATTAGATCTTTCTAATAACAATCTGGTTGGTCCACTGCCAACAGACATTGGAGACCTTAACATGTTGAGTGCACTAGATTTATCAGATAATAATTTATCAGGTAATATTCCTAGTAGCATTGATGGTTGTGTTAGTCTTTCATCGTTGTATCTCAAAGGTAACTTATTTGAAGTCGCGATACCCCCATCATTAAGTTCCTTGAAAGGATTGGTGGAACTCGATATTTCTCAAAACAATTTATCAGGCCAAATTCCTCAATTCTTAGAAAAATTTTCATCATTAGAATATCTAAACCTCTCATATAATGATTTTGAAGGTGAAGTGCCAACTTTGGGAGTGTTTGCCAATTCAAGTGCATACTCTATTGAGGGTAATAGTAGACTTTGTGGTGGCATTGATGAACTCGGATTACCCAAATGCAAGGAGAAAAAGAAACATATAAAGAAATTTCCTATGTTTGTAGTAGTGATTTTGATTTCATCCATGGTTTTCACCATTGCATGTTTAGCATATGATTGCCATAAGAAGAAAAGAAACAGTCGACCGTCTCAATCATCAACAAAAGATCAATTCTTGAAAGTTTCATATGATCAACTTCTCAAGGCTACCAATGGCTTCTCCGAAGCCAATTTGATTGGTAAAGGTGGGTTCAGCTCCGTTTTTAAAGGAATCCTTGATGAATATGAACACATGGTTGTTGCGGTTAAAGTTCTATATCTTCAAAATCGGGGAGATCAGAGTAGCTTTATGAGGGAGTGTGAAGCATGGCGAAGCATTAGCCATCGGAATCTGTTGAGGATTATAACTTCCTGCTCAAGCATTGACTTTCAAGGAAATGATTTCAAAGCTTTGGTATACGAGTTCATGCCTAAAGGGAGTTTACAAGATTGGTTGCATTCAAGTGAAGGCACACTCGCACTCAGCCTTCTTCAAAGAATAAATATTCTCATGGGTGTAGCATTTGCACTTGATTATATGCACAATCAATGCATACCACCTATTGTTCACGGTGACTTGAAACCTAGCAACATTCTACTCGATGATGATATGGTGGCTCATGTTGGAGATTTTGGTTTAACTCGTTTACTTGGAACCTCATGCCAAGACAGCTCAACCGGGATTAGAGGAACAATCGGTATGTTGCTCCAGGTAAATTAGACTTTCATATGTACTTACTTGTAGCATTACCTTTATCTAAATTACTTGCTTATAAATTACATAGTACGGTCTCAGAAATGAGATGTCAAGCAGTGGAGATGTCTACAGTTTTGGAATGTTATTACTAGAAGTCATGACATGGAAAAAACCGACTGACGACATTTTTAAAAAGGGTCTTAGCCTTCATAAATTTGCTTCCTTGGCCTTGCGAGACCATGTAATGGATGCTATTGATGCTAATATGCTAAATTTTTATGAAGAGAATGAAACCTTTGTGCGAAATAGGGAAGAAAATGTAAAGAAATTGAGAAGTGTTTGGCTTTAATATTGAGGATTGGAATATCATGCACTCTTGATTCTCCATCAGAAAGGATGGATATGAGAAGGGTTGTACAAGAATTGCAACATATATTGGATACACATCAGAATATTAAGGTGAGTTTTATATGTTTCACAACATTATCTTGATTAAAGTAGGCCTAACGTGAACTTTCTTTTAGGTCTAACACCAAGCTTCCATGGGAGTAAAAAGAACCACATTGAGAGATGGCCGGTGTATGTTAAAAATAAAATAAAATGTGAGTCTTATTTATTACTTTGGCCATGCTTGTGAGTTAGTTTGTTTGATTTCGTGTTGAATAGTGTATACGAGTTTTGTGTTGTAACAATTAAAATAATATTATATTGCCTTCTTGTCAAACATCAAGTGGTCTGGTTGAATCTTTGAAGTCGAAGATTACACATAAGTTTATGGGTGTGGGAAAAATCAATGCTAACCATAACAAACTTAAACCAAAAATCGTGTAACTTAAACACGATGTGTTTAACCCATTTTAATATACTAATGCCAAATAGCTGTGGACATGTATTAAATGGTTTGAATCAATTAATGAATGTGTTAAAACAAGTTATACTAAACATTAGTTATTGAACTTTGTAAACTATAAACTTTTAGTTTATTGAGTTTTGTGTTGTAATCGTGAAAATAATATTATATTGCCTTCTTGTGAAGAGTGATAGACTCATAAATTTTAAAGGAGTCCGCGTCAAATTTAATAGGGTCGGTCCCCATGTAATGGCAATGGGTTCGCCAATGCTTGTGAAACAAGTGGTTTTAACACGAAGTCATGCATTTGGATCAATGTACCAAGAAGTATTATGTAACCCCAATTTAAAAAATATGTATATATTAAGTGGGGGCCTAGAAAATTTTCTCATGAGTTTCTAAAATTTTTGGGTTAGTTGTATCGCTAATTATATTAAACAAAACAAACGGAAAACATTTGGTAAGTAACTGGTCGAGTAACATAACAGATAAAATCAAATTAAATTTCAAATGTATAATAAAAGTACGCCAATCGTTGTTATAAATGCATAATAGAAATACAATACTTCATGATTGCTCTTTACGAATTTGAAATTCAGAAATACGATACTCTATAATTGCTCTCTAATATGTAGCCCGTCTAGAATCGGATTCGGAGCTCGGTATAGCGGAGTCATAGACTGAATTGGCCGATCAGAATTGGCCTTTTCACATTCAAAGCATACTCATTTGTGACTTGTTCTTGAGCTCGTAACTGAATCATGGAACCCAAAAGTTTCTTAGTTTCCAAAGTTTATTTGGGATGGGTTGTATAAAAATAGTCTTATGTGGGTAAACTGGTTGACCCATATTCATGTACCAGCCCAATGATAATTTCAGAACGATTAGAAAATGTCACGTGTCACATATTCACTAGTAACACTACTAAAGTGGGTTAAAATTGTTTTAAATGGGTTCCACCATTCTAAAGTAGGCTTACGTTGATGTCAACTAGTAGGAAGCATGTTTCATGTCAACTAGTAGGAAGCATGTTAAAATTGTTACCTAGTTGTACAAAGTAAATGTAAATTAGAAATAAGTAAAAAAATAACATACTTGAAAACCAACACCACATGCCCACAAAAATGCATATGCTTTACCTATTCATTCGTGCATAACGTGAGATTCATCAATCATTACTCTTTCCTAATATTTCCGAAGTCTGTTCACATCCGATCTAACAAACTGGTTAAACTTAAATGTCGTGTTACACTTAATTATTTATAATACTTTAATTCGTTCAATAATATTATATTTTAAACATATGGAATTATATTTATATATATTAACGAAACTAATCATGACCCATGATCCGTTTTCCCTATTATAACTCATGACCCGTAAAGTTTTATAAAATTTTGAAAAATAAACTATTTTGTGATACGAGATTCAAACCCAAGACCTCATGTTTCAAACCAATGGTGCTTACCCAATTCACTAAAGTGGTACTTGTGTTATATTTTTTTACTTAACATATATACATGCAATTTCTCTTCAAGTATAAAATCAAAATAATATTTAATTGTTAATAATTCTGTAATTCATAATATCACATTGTCCTCTCATATCTCTTTAACATAACCATTTAAAATTGTTAAATAATTTCTCTTTTTTTATTTTAAAATATAATATACTTTTATTTATTTTATTTTACAACAGAACTTTAGTTTTTGTAAATTTATTTTTAAATCTTTGTAAACATTTTGTTATAAATATTATTTTTATACACACAATATTTAATATATGTTTTATTTTTAAAATAAATCAAACACCTTTGGTTTTCAACTTAAAATTATAATGCATAATATATCAAAAACTTATTAAAAAGTCATAAAGAAAAATTATTATATGAAATAACTGAATTTAAGTATTAAATATAACCATTTTTTATTTATTTTCCACCCGTGTGGAACACGGGCTCTATCCTAGTTATGTTAATATATTGCGTATTACACCACCTGTAGTGGGGTGCTTCCCACAACCAAAAAGCCCCAAAAAGCAGGGCAACACTGCAGGTGGGCCGGGGGGGCACAAAGCGTCGGATGGGGGAAGATTGATAGGGTCTGATTGGTTATTTAATTGGTTTGAGTTGTATAATAATAATAATAATAATAAGATAATAATAATATGAACTCCATCCACTACAACCATTTTATCAAAAAGCTCCTATGATGACATAACATCACATAACGCAAACGACTCTATAGGGCTCTATCCACTCCACACGGTCCTATAACTGAATTTTTATAACAATGTCACATGCGCACCTCAAACATATTCGTTTTCCTACTAGTAATTTAGAACGAATATTTTAGTGTTTTAAAGTAATGATAACACTACAGTACTTTTACAAGAAAATGTCTTCATTTGGTGTGCAAAAGGTTTAACATGCATACTAAAAAGGTGATTAAAGACTAAAGTAATTTTCCAAGAAAATTTCTTCATGTCGTGTTACTCATGTACTCTACGGTATCATGCCTATTAAAGGCCAACAATTATCCTTGTGATCATAAGATTATTTCCAAAATGAATTCAAAGCAACCAACCATTTCCTTATTATCTTCCTCCCGTAGCCATTTGCTCTTTTATACTCTTATTATAGTTCTAAATTTCACCTCCATCTCAACTTCCTATGACCGTGGAAATGAGACCGATCATCACGCTTACTCATGATTAAGTCCATGGTCACTCAAGGAGCTCCAATATCATGGAACAGTTCTCTTCATTTTTGTGATTGGACTGGTGTTACATGTGGAAAGCGCCATAGAAGAGTGACTCGTTTAGCTTTGGACTCACAAGGTTTGGAAGGCTTTTTATCTCCTCATGTAGCAAACCTTAGCTTCCTCCGTGTGCTTAATCTCGCTAACAGTAGCTTTAAGGGAGTCATCCCTTATGAAATCGGTCGCCTCTCAAGGCTACACTTTCTTCGTCTGTCCGGAAACAAATTCAGCGGAGTCATTCCAACTAACATATCTGGTTGTTTTAATCTTGAAAAGCTTGGTCTTTCTGAAAATGATCTAATTGGAAGCATACCCAAGGAGATTAGTCTCCTCTCCAAACTTCTTGTTGTATCACTTGGGTATAATCACTTAACCGGTGGAATACCGCCTTTCTTGGGAAATATCACAACAATGAAAACGTTTTCCATTGCCTTTAATCCATTGGGTGGGAGCATTCCAAACACCTTAGGCCATTGGAAAACAATAGATACACTTTACTCTGGGGATTGTAATTTATTGGAGACATCCCTCATTCTCTTTATAACCTTACACTCATAAATCATTTTAGCATGTCTGACAATCAACTAACAGGTAGTCTCCCTCAATCATAATGCTTCCTTATCTTGTCTACTTTCAGTTACGGGATAACCGACTAACAGGACCTCTTCCACCATCGATTTCTAACTGTTCAAGGTTAGAATATCTTGAAATGAGTGACAATGATTTTAGTGGGAAGTTGGAAATCAACTTCGAAAATCAAAAAGAGATTAATATTATAAGATTAGGTAATAACAACTTTGGAGGGAAAGAAGTTGATGTAATGAAGTTTATTAGTAGTTTGAAAAATTGCACCAAATTAAAGGAGTTGAGTCTTCCAAATTGCAAGTTTCAAGGAGTGCTCCCCACATCAATCGGTAATCTTACTAATCAACTCCAATATATATACTTATATAAATATCACTTACATGGAAACATCCCTAGTTCGATCGGTAATCTCGACGGTTTGACCAAGTTGTCCTTGCATGCAAATCAATTCACCGGCAGCATCCCCTCAACCATCGTTAACTTTAAAAGGCTAGTAGGCCTTTCTTTAAATGAAAACCAACTTTCAGGGCATATTCCTGATGCCATTGGGAACTTATCATCATTGGTTATACTTAAATTGTATTCAAACAAGTTGGAAGGTGTTATTCCATCAAGTTTGGGTAATTGCCATAATCTATTAGTGTTGTTCCTTGATCACAATAAACTTGAAGGGAGTATACCTACAAAACTACTTCAACATTCATCTTTATCCATGGAATTGGATCTATCTAAAAACAATCTGGTTGGTCCATTGCCAGCAGAAGTTGGAGACCTCAATATGATAAGTGCACTAGAGTTATCTGATAATAATTTATCAGGTAATATTCCTAGTAACATTGGTGGCTGTGTTAGTCTTACATGGTTGTATCTCAATGGTAACTTATTTCAAGGGATGATACCACCATCATTAAGTTCCTTGAGAGGATTGATGAAACTCGATATTTCTCAAATTAATTTATCTGGCCAAATTCCTCAATTCTTAGAAAGGTTTTTATTTTTAGAATATTTGAACCTCTCTAATAATGACTTTGAAGGTGAATTGCCAACTTTAGGAGTGTTTGCCAATGCAAGTGCATACTCTATTTTAGGTAATAGTAAACTTTGTGGTGGCATTGTTGAACTTGGATTACCCAAATGCAAGGAGAAAAAGAAACATAAAAAGAAGGTTCCTATGTTTGTAGTTTTCATTTTGATTTCATTCACACTTTTCACCATTGCATGTTTAGCATATGTTTGGCTTAAGAAGAAAAGAGAGAGTAAACCATCTCATTCATCAAGATCGATTTTTGAAAGTTTCATACCAATGGATTTTGTGAAGCAAATTTGATTGGTAAAGGTAGGTTCAGTTTCGTTTTTAAAGGAATCCTTGATGTGTATGATAATAGGATTGTTGCGGTTAAAGTTCAACATCTTCAAAATCGAGGAGCTCAAAGTAGCTTTATGAGGGAGTGTGAAGCATGGCGAAGCATTCGCCATCGGAATCTGTTGAGGATTATAACTTCCTGCTCAAGCATTGACTTTCAAGAAAATGATTTCAAAGCTTTGGTATACAAGTTCATGCCTAAAGGGAGTTTACAAGATTGGTTGCATTCAAGTGAAGGCACACTCGCACTCAGCCTTCTTCAAAGAATAAATATTCTCATGGGTGTAGCATTTGCACTTGATTATATGCACAATCAATGCATACCACCTATTGTTCACGGTGACTTGAAACCTAGCAACATTCTACTCGATGATAATATGGTGGCTCATGTTGGAGATTTCGTTTAACTCGTTTACTTGAACCTCATGTCAAGACAGCTCAACCAGGATTAGAGGAACAATCGGTTATGTTGCTCCAGGTAAATTAGACTTCCATATGTATTTACTTGTAGCATTACCTTTATCTAAATTACCTGCTTATAAATTACAGAGTACAGTCTCGGAAATAAGATGTCAAGCAGTGGAGATGTATACAGTTTTGGACTGTTATTACTAGAAGTCATGACAGGGAAAAAACCGACTGACATCATTTTTAAAGAGAGTCTTAGCCTTCATAAATTTGTTTCCATGGCCTTGCCAGACCATGTAATGGATGCTATTGATGCTAGTATGCTAAATGTTTATGAAGAGAATGATACTTCTATGCGAAATAGGGAAAAAAATGTAAAGAAAATTGAGGAGTGTTTGGCTTTAATATTGAAGATTGGAATATCATGCACTCTTGATTCTCCATCGGAAAGGATGGATATGAGAAGGGTTGTACAAGAATTGCAACATATTTTGGATACACATCAAAATATTAAGGTAAGTTTTATATGTTTCACCACACTATCTTGATACAGGTAGACCTAACGTGAACTTTCTTTTAGGTCTAACACCAAGCTTTCATGGGAGTTAAAAAGAACCACATCTAAGGGACGGTGTATGTTAAAAAATAAAATAAAATAAAATGTGAGTCTTATTTATTACTTTGGCCATGCTTGTGAGTTAGTTTGTTTGATTTCGTGTTGGATAATGTATACGAGTTTTGTGTTGTAACAATTAAAAGAATATTATATTGCCTTCTTGTCAAACATCAAGTGGTCTGGTTGAATCTTTGAAGTCGAAGATTACACATAAGTTTATGGGTGTGAAAAAAATCAATGCTAACCATGACAAACTTAAACTTAAAATCGTGTAACTTAAACACGACGCGTTTAACCCATTTTAATATACTAGTGCCATATTAAATGGTTTGAATCAATTAATGAATGTGTTAAACAAGTTATATTAAACATCAATTATTGAACTTTGTAAACTATAAACTTTTATTTAAGCAAGCAGGTTAATGGGGAACCCCAACATGACCTACTTGGCTACTTAATTAAACACGACATGCTTATTAAACGTGTTATGCATAACAACTCAAAACCTCGTTATATTTATATTGTACCAGGAATCAATACTCATATGTATCATACCATAATAGTAAACATGCCAACCCAAATACGATATGCTTATTAAATAGGAATTTTGGATTTTAATAATCCCTATTAAATGGTATTGGCCGATAATAATTCCTATTTATTTTATCGCCACTGGCGGTCCCAAATTCAAAAAAGTTGGCCCCCAATGGTCCCCTGTTAAATATGACTTACGTCGTTATAGTTTTTTCTGAATTTCAACCAATGTTTTAGGGCTTTTGTTCGTTAGGAGGATACGATTCGGTTGGTATAAAACATAGTTCAAAACAGTGCTTCAAAATGATGAAACAATGATTCAATTCGGGTGTTTGAAATTACAATTAACCAAAATCAAGTCGGTTGGATCATTGTTTGGAGCTAAGTTTTATATTATTCGGCCCGCATCTTCCTTCCGATTAATAACCCTAAAAATTTAGTTTGAAATTCGGAAAAAAGTATAACGTCGTTAAGTCCTTTTTAACGGGGGACCATTGAGGGCCAACGTTTTTGAATTTGAGATCGTCAGTGACGATAAAATGAATAGGGATTATTATCGGCAAATACCATTAAATAAGAATTATTAAAATCCAATATTCCTATTAAATAAGTTAAACATAACAACTCACTACCTAATTATTTTATATCGTAATAGGAATCAATACCCATAAATATCATACCACAATAGAAAGGACATACACTATGCTAGCAAACATCCATTAAACAACATAACATCATTCTAAAACCATAATATTCTTTCTCTTAAAAAAAAGAAAAAAAAAGTCAAAAACAACATAGATTCTTTTTAGTTTACATTGGACGGTCATTATATTGTGTTTGGGTATATATAACCCATAAAGCAAACCAATTTCTTTTTTATTTTATTTAAAATTATTAAAATATTAATAATATTGTTGGGTATTTGTCTCCATAAATTCCCACCGCACCAACTCACTCTCCATTTAAAGCTTCTTCAAGTACACAAAAACACAACTCAAACCTTTTAAAACTTGCTAAGAATGGCAAGTTTTATTCATCTTGTTCTTGTTCTTGTTCTTCATATATTCATATTTACATATGCAAACATTGAAGGTAAATAAACTTTTGATCTAAACACCTTTTTGTTTTGAATATTATTAATTTATTATTGATCAATAAGTGAATGTTTAAATAGGTGATGCTTTGTATGCTTTGAGAAGAGCAGTGAATGACCCCACCAATGTTCTTCAAAGCTGGGATCCAACTTTAGTTGATCCATGTACTTGGTTTCATGTTACTTGTGATTCGGATAACCACGTTACCCGACTGTAAGCTTAGACTCGTTTAAGGTTTCTTTAATTTAGTAGATTACTATTAGATACTATTCATGAGATAATATATTACTAGACTTGTTTATGTTATGTTGATTAATTACTATAGGGTTTATTGTTATTTAAAGTACTATTAATATTAATATGTTCTCTTTATGTTATATATTTTGAGTGTAGTGATCTTGGAAATGCGAAGTTGTCGGGTAATCTCATTCCTGAATTGGGGAAACTTGAGCGTCTTGAATACTTGTAAGTTTTTATCCGAGTTTATTATCTATTATCATAATAATAGTTATTTGATTTATCATTTATCTGTACGTTTATTTATTAGTCAGTATTTTATATTTAATGTTTTGTTTTACTATTATCATTAGTTGGTTAGCTTTATCAGTGTCCTTTTCCATAAATACAAGATTTTATTATTCATCGTTACACTTTTAAGTTCTTTTGAATTATGTTATATTAACTCGACGGGCTTTTGGGTCATAGCGTTCTTTTAATGCTCGGTTCGCTTCTTACATGTTTAGGTGGTGTGTTTGTTTGCAGGGAATTGTATAGGAACAATTTTGTGGGGACAATACCATCTCAACTTGGAGGACTTAAGAATCTTATAAGCTTAGATCTTTTCCATAATAACCTCACTGGTTTTATACCTAATTCTCTTTCCAAGCTTTCCCATATCAAATTCATGTATGTTTTTACTTATATATTTCATATATACAAATATACAATACATTATAGAGGTGGGAAAATGGGTGGGTTAGTATGGGTCAGGTCAGGTCAGATAACTTGTCAAAAGTCAAAACCACTATTCTCAAAAAACCCGACCAATGGTTGACCGGATTTTGGAAAAAAAAAATTGTACTATTTACCTTTCCAAATTATCATTTACTCCTTCGGCTCCGTCTTTTGCTTGATACAGGCTTTATATTTTGTTAACATTATAACTCGACACCAAAAGATATGGTAGCTCCATATTTTGTTTTTACTTTTTTAGATTATTTTTTATGGCGTTTGGTTTTTTAAGCAGGTTTGATCAGTGAACTAGTAAGGTGCTAGTGGTTTTTGACACGTATTTTTGGTACATGTCAAAACAGGTTGGTTGACCTAAAACACTTTTTGCCCATTTTAAATAAAATATAGATATACTTTAAATTAAGACTACAACTTTTAAATGGGTTGGCCTGTTTGACCCGTTTCATCATTAAATGGGTTGAAGACAACTCAAATAAACAGAAAACCGTGAACGATAAATGCAGGCGACTCAACGGCAACAAATTGACAGGAAGAATTCCAAGAGATCTTACCAAGCTTCCTAACCTTAAGATTTTGTGAGCTCACCCAATCTCTAAAACTTTTGTTCGGGTTCATTATTTTCTATTTATAGTTTAACTTATTGCAGCGACGTATCGAGTAATGATTTATGCGGCACGTTTCCGACTTGGGGTTCTTTCTCTAAGTTGACAGAAGAAAGGTGAGTCTTCTTGATATAGTTTGTAATTAGTTACATTATTTTCTTTGAATCTGACTAAGCGAAAACCATAAATATTATTAACGAATAACCAGAACTTCCACATTCATACTTAACAAAATAATCAGATCCTCCCAAAATATGTAAAAATAAAAAAAATTATAAACATGCCTGATTTGTTCACATATTGTATATCTATAGATAACTAAATATATCCAAAAATGAATATAATTATATAATGTTTATACAATTCCAATTTTTAAATAGAAAAATGCTAAAAATGTTTATACACAACTATTGCTATACATGTGATATTTTGTACCATTTTTAACGATCTTGTTTATCGTCTTTGCATTGATTTAACCTTTGCATACCACGTCTTTACGTGGTCCTATAATTCTTTACTTAAAACTGTTGTGTACTAAATGTGGCCCTTGTAAATTTGTAATAAATATGTGAAAGCTGTTTTTGATTCAGTTTCAAGAACAATCCAAGACTTGAAGGACCGGAACTTATGGGTTCGGTTAGGTACGATGATAGTGACCGGAACTGATCATGTTTGGAGGAACTGCAAAGTACACAAAATAACTAATGGTGGTCAAATGAAGTACCACCACTACTACTACTACTAGTACTTGTCTAGTGTATTGTGTTATGATGCTATCTAGTTTCAATCTCTTGTGATATATATACTATATATGTATATGTGATGCAACCGTACTATGTATCCGTGATAAAACCTTATAAATAGAAATTGGTAATTTGAACTTAAGCCTATTTGTTTTGGAAATCAAGCCCAAGAAACACGAATACATAATGACTCTTTGACACCTAATATCAATTAACTTCCTAACCATACTATAACTCAAAACTCTAACCGTCTATTTATATCAATTAACTTCCTAACCATACTATAACTCAAAACTCTTAAGCAGTGTAGCAAAAATCTCGACTAGGCACCGATTAATCCTCGATTAATAGCTAGTCTTCACTTCACTGATTAATTTTGGGCCAATCTGTTAATTAATCGGTCAATGGTCAAATCCGGCCAAAATCGGCGGTTTTCAGCTAGATTTCAACCAAAATCAGCGGTTTCCAGTGAGATTGCAACATAAACTAGCGGTTTCCATCAAGATTCCAGCCGATTTATAGCCAAAATATGTTTGTGTATGTATAAAATTAAAAATTACATATAAAAATGTGTGCGTGTATATATAAAACTGAAAATATACATTAAAATCTGATCCAATTAATCCCGATTAATCTCGATAAAACCCCATTAATCGATAGTCACCACCCCACCACCCGACTAGCGCTTTTTACAACACTGCTCTTAAGTTTCTAGACTTACAAACTAAAAAGATAAACATGCAATTAAACAAACCTACTATCGATCACTATAAACATTCAAACGAAAACATTCTCACTTAGCCCCTTCAACTTGCTCAATAACTAATTGTAACTTCTTTCGAGCAAACCTTGTTTTAACATGCAAATTTAGATCTTATGACTATCGTTTAAGTTTTCATATTCTCGGTTTTCTAAGTAAACTTTGTTTTATTAAAGGAAATACATGTCAAGAACCCAAAACACGAGATCTTTTGCATTGCATTTGCATCCAGCCTTATTGAATCAATAATTCATGCGCAGAGAGATTTCGACATGTTTAATTCACACGATACACCAGGAAGTAAAAAATGAAGCTTCCGACTTTTACAATTTACTCCCTCAAAAATCGAGTTTGGTGCATTCTCAAAACAAAAAGAGTCAGCGGTTTGATATCCTTCAAGAAGCATTTGAAGTACCTATACTGACCTGTAGCATGCCCTCTTAACCGCCCGGACAATATCCTCAATCTGCCAAATATATATATATATATATACATAATTTATAAAAATTAATAGCAAATATTAAAATAATAATAATAATAATAATAATAATAAAGATTTCTTTACCTGAGGGAAAGCCATCCTCTCGAGATTGGCAGCATAAGGCGTGGGAACATCAGCCCCTGCAATCCTCTCAACCGGTGCATCTAGATAACCAAAGCTGTCTTCAACAACCGATGCACTGCAGCAGGGTAAGGGTAAAAAAGTCATGTCAGTTGATTAAACCGTTAAAGACCAAACGTTCGGTAGATGTAGTTTCTGAAAAGAACCGGCCAAAACCGTGACATGGCCTTACCACAAGGATCATCCGTGTAATTTACTCTTATAATAATTTAATTTTGTAATCAAACTTATCACATAAACTAATTATTATTATTAAGAGAAATTAATCTGGAAAATAGACGATACCAGATCTCAGCACCAATGCCGTGTTGAGGGAACCCCTCCTCAACAGTGACGAGGCGGTTGGTTTTTCTGACTGAGGCATTAATTGTGGCTCGATCTAGTGGTCGAATAGACCGCAAGTTTATAACCTGAAATATTTTGCAACTTTTACTTATATAAGCATAATGTCTTTTTATTAAAAGAAAAATAATTTGCTTTTAGTGATGAGATATTATTACCTCTGCATTTATGCCTTCTTTTTCAAGTATTTCAGCGGCCTAAAATTGCACAACACAATTATAACAGATTAGAAGCCCGTATATATACGGTTGGGTGCTAAAAATCTAACATTTCTTAAAATATTTGAAAATTCTGAAATGACGTATGTGTGTGTGCGCGCATATAAAATACAAGTTATTATGCGGTTCTCGCAATTCTCAATAGTAGTCAATACGCACACACAAACACACACACGCACACACATATATATATATATAACGACAAAAACCGCCTCATAGGCAATAATAACTGTTCCAACAAACCTTAAGAGCATAGCCAACCATCTTAGAGAAAGCTGTAATTGTGACATCTTTGCCTTCTCTTTCAATCTGTAACAAATAAATACAGTAAGCAAATCCAATAAAATGAACAACAATTTTTAAAAAGAAGTTAAATCAGATTTGGTGATAAACCTTTGCTTTTCCGATAGGAAGAGTGAAACTTGAGTCAAGTGCCTCAGCGGAAACAGGGAAAGATTCACCATATCTATAAATAAAAGAATCAAAGGAATTGTAACAATAATGAGCAATAAATGTTAAAACAATAATGTGACGGTTTACTCACAGCAACTCATTTTCAAGAAAAACAACGGGATCAGGGTCTCTAATTGCAGCTTTAAGAAGCCCACGAGCATCTTCAGAAGAGTAAGGTACAAGTACTTTCAAACCAGGTACCGACCCGTACCATGCACCATAACACTGCATAACATTGATATCACTCGTGTGGGAACCACATGTGGCAATTGATGTGAAACTAAAAGAAAAGAGTCAAGTCAGGTCAAACAGCCAACCTGTGAATGTTGAGCACCAACACCAGCAGCGGGCCCATTTGGCCCACGAAAAACAATGGGTACATTAATTTGGCCAGCAGACATGTAGTTTGACTTTGCTGCAGAATTGATGACATGATCAATCGCCTGCAAAATATCACCAAAATGTGAAGAATAAAATAGGAATAACAATTATAAAGAGAATTAAGACTGAAAATGAAACCTGCATAGAGAAGTTGAAAGTCATAAACTCGATCACGGGCCTCAAACCATGATATGCAGAACCGACTCCTATACCAGCAAATCCAGCCTGAAATATATGAACAAATATATAAAAGCTATAAGCGGTTAAAAGTTAAAATATATAGTAAAACTGATGGGAATAACTTGCATACCTCCGTGATAGGGGTATCAACAACCCTTTCTGGACCAAATTTGTCCAATAATCCCTTGGTTATCTACAAAATGAAAAATATATCTGGTGAGACAAGAACACATAAATTTATATTATTTAATTTGTAGAATCTGAGAGAACTGAGAAGCATAAAATTCTAACCTTGTATGCACCTTGGTATTCTCCTACCTGCGCATTATAAAAAGATAAACATCAAATAAATAAAAATAGAGCTCTTAGTAGCTTTTAATAAAGAGACTTTTACCTCTTCGCCCATAACATAAACATTGGGATCAGCAGCCATTTCTTCATCAAGAGCAGAGTTCAGAGCATCTCGTACTGTCATCTGTAACAATTTGAATAATAAATCAAACTGAACAAATGATCCGTCACAAACAAAAAATCGAACAGAGTTTCTTGTTCGTGTTGGTGTTCGTTTATGTTCGTTAATACTTAATAAGTTAATAGTATATAATACTTAACAGTATAAACGAACGGTTCACAGACCTAAATGAGCAAACATAACATCGATGAAGAACATCGATAAGTTGGAACTAAAAATAATAATAAAACTAAACTAAATTGTAATTGGTGATATTTTAAATTGATAAACAATAATGCATTGTAATTAGCCTAAAAATGTTAAGCGTGTATGTAACAAACAATCATAAATGAACATAAACCAAAAAACATAAACAAACGTCAATGAAAGAATGCAAACAAACGTTCACAGACATAAATGAACAAACGGGAAACGTCTTCATGTTCATTTGTTTCATTAAATGAACAAAAAAAAAACTATTTATGAGAACCATTTGTCAATCTATCCCTATATAAATAAGCCAGATAGTTCTTGAACTTGCTAAATAGCATTTACATCGAGTATTTGTAACTTTTATTTCTACTGCAACATATCAAAACCAAACTATAATTCTAGCCTTTATTGGCAATTTCTTCTCACATATGTCAAAGTCCATATCAACCTTAACTCCTTAAACAACCAACTGTCTGATATCCTCTAGGGTAGTTACGCAGAAAAAATAAATACAAATTAGGATAATAAACAAGCATAAGCAAAACTCCAATCACCTCTTTAGTTGCAGCTGAGTAATCTCTCACAGCTGATGTTGCAGGCCTTAATCTCAACATCTGATTCCCCAAACCCTAAATAAACACAAAGCATCAAACAGTTTTCCTACTAACAACATTTTAATTTGTTAAATCAGATGCTACATCAACTCATTTACCTGAGGTGATAATCCAGTATCTCCAACTTTCTGCCTCAAAATCCCCCACATCTTTCTAATTGTACCTCAAAAGCTTCAAGTACGACAGATTGCGTAACGAACGTGTGATTCACAGCTCCTAGAAACAATAACTTAGATTTCAAATTCAAAACACAGAACGCGACTATATAGTATAAACCACGAAAAATCTAACAAACGGATCACAAACGATAATTAACACTGTCTCAAAACAGTCATCTATATTTCAAATTCAACACAGAAAGCCATTACAACCCACTAAGAAGCTAATAAAGTACAGAACGCATAAAGTACAATTAACAGTTTCTTGAAACAATAACCTATATTTCAAATTCAAACACAGAACGCAATTATAAACCAAGGAGAAGCTAACAAACGGATCATAAAGTATAACTAACAAATTCTCGAAACAATAACCTAGATTTCAAATTCAAAGACAAAATACCACTAAAACACGAAAAGGTTAATAAACAGGTCATAAAGTATAACTAAGAGTTTCTCGAAACAATAACCTGGACTTCAAATTCAAACAGAGAACTCGATAAAAAAGCACAAAGAAGCTAATAAACAAATCATAAAGTATAAATGAAAGTTCCTCCAAACAATAACCTTGATTTCAAATTCAAACACAGAATGCGATTACAAGGCATGAAGAAGTTAATAAGCATATCATAAAGTATAATTAACAGTTTCTCAATTACAAATTCAAACACAGAACGTGATTACAAAGCACGAAGAAGCTAACAAACGGATCATAAAGTATAATTAACAGCTCATTGACACAATAACCTAGATTTCAAATGAAAACACAGAAGTACAGAACGTGATTACAAACCACGAAGAAGCTAATAAACATATCATAAAGTATAATTAACAGTTTCTCAATTACAAATTCAAACACAGAACGCGATTACAAACCACGAAGAAGCTAATAAACAAATCATAAAGCATAATCAACAATTTTTCAAAACAATAACCTAGATTTCAAATTCAAACACAGAACAAAATTACAAACCACGGACAAGCTAACAAACGGATACTTATGACGCTGAATCTGTAACAATTACGAAGTCCGCCGTCAAATCCCAAGGCTCAACTCTAGACAGGCAACGTACGGTAGATGCATATGGAATTTCCAGCATCAAAATCTACAAGCACGCGAAAAGCCTAACCGTAACATACTAAATACGTTTCACTAAGCAATAACCTAGACTTCAAATACAAATTCAAACACATAGCACAATTAATAAGCACTAATAATAATAAGCAATTTACGAAACTAACTAACGGATCCTAACGAAATCGGATCGGTAACAATTACACATCAATACATATTGTATAAAACCTAGCCGTAACATATCAAATATATGCAAGCATCGAAATGATTCGCAGTTAACAAAACGACGTCGGATTTGTAACAGTTATGCATCGGAAATTATGAGCGTGAAAAACTAATTGTAGAATATGATGTATGGCGAATGTGAAATGATTAATATATGTTTGATTAATATGATTAGGTGAGTTATTGATTTGAGTTAATGGAGGATAAAAATGAGAAATTAATAATAATAATAATAATCGGTGCTTACTGGTTTCCGATCACCGGAAACAGGAGAAGGTTGAAAGAGATGCTGCTGCTGCTGCTGCTGCTGCTTCAGAATGTGTAAAGGGGGTTCTTTAATTTAATTTGTGTGTATAGTGGCTCAATATTGTGTCTGTGAAAGTAGGTTAATGATTACTCATAATTAAATTAGTTAATAATTTTCCTTTTTTTTTTAAGTGTGATAAAGTTATGAAAAATGTTGTGTAAGGTTGTGAAAAAAAAAAGATAGGGGTCGGGTAGGGTGGACTAGCGTACTGGTATCAAGGCCGGCTCCGAAAAGATGAAAAAGTTTTTGGGTCAAAAACGAACTTATTTTTGGGCCTTAAGTAAAAAAAAAATTGTGTTGGGTTTAAACAATTTAATTATAAATGGGCTTATTTGATTATGATTTAAGTAGTGTGTAAAAAACTTTTGTATAAAAATAAGCTTAAAATTGTCTTAAACAAGACTAGAACCCACATCCTTTTGGTTAGATGTCATACCCCTTTACCATTAGACCAAGCTAGTGGTTATGTAATTGTGTTGAAACATTGATTATACACATGTTTTTGATAAAAATACATATAATTTTTTTTTGAAAAAAAAATTTCGGGCCTAACGGGGTGTCGGGCATGTGGCCGTCGACTACCCTGCCATGCCTCAAAGACGGCCCTGACTGGTATCGAATCGGTATTAAGTTTTGAACTTTCGTTACTGGTACTAGTACGGTTCGATACCGATTTTCACAATTTATGTATAAAATGCCGGTACTGATTTTTTTCAATTTTTAAGATCGGTACCGGTGGATGCTGTCAAGACAGAGGAGTGAGTTTGGTTGAAAGAGGTCTATGATAAAATAATAATGTTACACACTCTGGTTTATGCCATTACGTGATAGTGAAAGTTTTTCAAATGTATGAATATTTTATCTATCTTGTTTAGTAGCGTAATGATTTAACGAAAATTAATTAAGAATTATGTGTGAAGAAACACTAAGTGAACCCTGGACAGATTATAGATAATCTGGGGGTTAAGTAATGTTTCCCACGGATGAGATCTAGCTGAGAAGGTTGTTCTTCAGGAGACCTGCAAAACAGACACCGTAAGCTCGTCACTGAGAAGGGGGGGGGGGGGGTTCCTCCTTGTGACCACCCTCCGGCGTGAGAATCAGACTAGATTGTTCTGAATCTAAGAGTATATTAAGAGATTGCTAGATAAGATTGAGATATCAGATGATGTCCTTACCATTCTAAGGTGTTGGAGTATTTATAGCCGAAGGTAGGTTTCCAAGCAGGTACAGCCGGCTGAATAGTATTCCTGTTCTACCAACAGTGGACGTACGCACAGGCCATGCTGGTTGGTGGATAGGTTACGGCCAACAGTAATAAGGTCGGCTGTATACTGTTCCTTTACTGCCGGCTATGCACTGTTCCACCAACTGTAGGCTGCGCACGTCCCCTCGTAAGGGTTGGTGAGTAGGCAGCGGCTAATAGTGACAAACAGTACTAGAGGGTGCTCCTCCTCGTATTGTTGTCGGTGAGCTGTCACCCTGTGATTAGTTCATGGGCTGCTCTGGTCAAATTGTCTGTTCCGCCCATACCTTAATAGGTATAGTACGAAAGACCTTCCAGAAGCATACGGACTGGCTCATTTAGGCTGGAGTGTTCCCGCCTTGCTCATTCCTTCATGTGACTACTGAAGTAACGAATGCCTTGTGCGTGTAGCCTTGCTGTTAGTGCGGGTAGCCTTCCCTGATGGCTTGTATCCGCAGCTGCGGGAACAGGCGGGGTACTTCACCATTGGGAGGCTTTCCCTGCGGGTACAGCTGGCGTACTGCGCATAAGGTTCTTTGAGCATGGTGGGTTCTGCTGGAGCAGTTGGTCACTGCGCAGACGTCCCTGTTTTAGGTGAGTCTTGCGGGTCCAACTGGGCTCTGCTGGGACCTACCTCTTCAATTTTTAAGATGCCGGTACTGATTTTTTTCAATTTTTAAGATCGGTACCGGTGGATGCTGTCAAGACAGAGGAGTGAGTTTGGTTGAAAGAGGCCTATGATAAAATAATAATGTTACACACTCTATGGTTTATGCCATTACGTGATAGTGAAAGTTTTTCAAATGTATGAATATTTTATCTATCTTGTTTAGTAGCGTAATGATTTAACGAAAATTAATTAAGAATTATGTGTGTTTAAAAAATTATGTTTATTGTATCTCAAAATGTTTATAAAAAACATATTTACAAAAACACATGAGAACACTACAGAATAAGTTAAACACGCACACTCATAACAATCTATTGATACACAATTGATACACTCATACACAATTACTTTTCCTCTTAAATGAATATATATGGCTACATGCTACCTGTCAAACATTTCCTCTTTAGGTAAACTGACTTTAATATTAATACTATGAAAATTCAGCATTATTATACAAATGAGTTAACAATTTGATGATTAGAATATTTTGCTTTTGATTCTTCTAAAAGTCAACTACCCTCTCACTTGTTCCAAAAGACAGATTTTGACTAACCAACACCAACCAGGCAACCACCCGTTTTTGTTTAACACGGCCCAATATCACGATTTTGAGGTTGCAAAATGTGCCTTCTATTCACTTTAGACGTGCGCAAAAAAACCGGTTCCGGAACCGAACCGGTGGAACCGACCCGGAACCAGTTCCAGTTCCTACCCGATTGACCATATACCCGGTCTGGGTATTTTTAAACCCGAAATCCATACCCGGTTCCACTAATTATATTTCCAAACGGTTCCTATCCGGTTCCAAATTGTATCCGGTTCGGTTCCTACCCGAAAAAACTGGTTCTGGCGGGTTTTTTTTTTAAAATCAACTAATGGTCAAAGTAGCCGTTGGAACCGGTTCCGACGGTAATATAGCCGTTGGAACTGGTTTTCGAGAGAAATATAGCCGTTGTAACCGGTTCCAACGGCTATATTACCGTCGGAACCGGTTTTTAAGAATTTACTAGCTGTTGTAACCGGTTCCAACGGTAATATAGCCGTTGGAACCGGTTTTTGATGCCCAAAACCTACATATAACTTGTTTTCCACCACTTGTTTCACCACCAAACTCAAAAACAAACTAAAATACTTCTCGTTTAGCAAACCCGACCATCCGACTCAATAATATTATGGCACCCACCAAAAAAACTAACAACAAGGCTAAGAAGAATGTTTTTGTTGAACCCGTTCGTGCTATAGATGACCCACAAGTTCTTGCGGTAGTCACCCATAACCGCAACCAAGACATATGGAAGAATTGGGATTTGGTTGTCAATGTCGATGGTGATCAAAAGGCTCGTTGCAAACTATGTGGAACACAATTAAAGCACGATTCCACATTATTAAAACATAACGATACTACACATAACAACTACAACTAAAAAACAACGTCCGTCGTTTTAATCCAGCGTTCTACAACGATTAAGCGTTGTTACCGGCGGTAGATGCTTGGGTTGTAGAGCCGGAAAACTCTCCCACTTCCGCTTTTTTGGCATCCAAACTTCTTTTCTCACGACAATACTTATTCGTATGTTTTCGTAATGTCGAGTTGGACCCTGCTTTAAGAAACTTCGAGCAATATTTGCAACGACCCATCTCTTGTGCGTCGGTCATGACACACAAATCGTAATGAACCCAAACATCGGGGCATCGTGTTGTTTCGATCACCATAACAACGTCGTCATTAGTTGCTATTTCTTGTCGGTTTAACCTTAATTGTGATTTAGAGTGTGTTATATAGTTTTGAAAGTGGTTTAACTAACAACACACAACACATTGCTATTTATAGTATGTTTTTAAGCTTTATATAGTAAAAAAACCTGTTCCAACGGTCAAAAACGGCTATATAGCCGTTGGAACCGGTTTGTAACGGCTATTTTATTTGAATTTCAAAAAAAACCGGCGGAATCGGTTTTTACGTAATACCCGGTCCCGATTTCTACCCTACCCGGTTCCTAAAAGTTGGCATTTCGGGACATCGGTTCGGGTCAGGAACTGACCCGGTTCCTAACTGGAACCGGTCCTATTTTTTACCCGGTGTGAAAAAAACTGGTTCCGAACCGGTTCGGGTTTTTAACAGTACCCGATTATGTGCACCTCTAATTCACTTTACTTCAAGAGTTCAAGGTGTTGTTTATTGGGCCTATGCATGCAAAAATGCAAAATGATGTCCCAAACTCCCAAGTATTCATTATCATTCATGTTCCACTTAGAGGTGTAAAAAAACTATTTAGGCCTGCCAACCCAGTTTATAACCAGACACACTACAACAACATAAAAGTGTAAAACCGGTTTGACTCAAACCGTTAAGGACCCGACACAACCCGCTAGTTCGTATACCGGTTCGTTGTCTCGTTCCCTCAGACCGGTTAACCCTACCCGATTTGAAAACATGTCAAAAACAAACTTTTTTTGTCTCAAACTTGTTTCATTCCCATCCAAAGCAGTTTGATCGAGCTGAACATTCTTGCCTCCAACCCGGTTTTAAACCCAATCTGGTTCCTTCCAAACTTGTTTTAAATATGCCTTAACTTTAGCACAAATTTAAAAATGTATTATATGTACAATTAGAAAAAACAATACTCTTGTTTACCAAAATATATGCTCAATGTTGTATGTGATAGTTTTTCTTAAAAAAACACACAAGCCAAATAAAATACAAATCAAATTTCTCCATGTTAACATAGATCCGACTTCCCCAGAGCCTCCGGTAGCACAGCCGAGACAGCGATGGGTTCTCTGCCCCTGCGGGGATGGAGCGACAGAAGTTTTGAGAATTCAAGAGAAGGTTACGGCGAGACGAGCCGTTTATCATTACGATAGGTGTCAAGTGGAAGTGCAGTGATGTATGCAGCTGAGGCATCCTAACAGACCGGTAGACTTGAACCTTGTTCCTACATGACTCGATCAATTCGATCG